>NW_026114629.1:72940-273918 GCF_025201925.1 Gopherus flavomarginatus | reverse complement strand
TTCTCAGGGGTTTGAGGGAAGGGGGGGCACCCTAGGATGTTGCTTGTTGCTCTATAGGGAGAAAGGGAGCAGGACATAAGAGGGGAGGGGTCCCCCCAGGAGGGGTAGTGGTATTCGCAAGGGATCTCAGCCCCTCTTTTCTCCCCGCTCCTCGGGGGTCACCTGTGTCTCCCTTCCGCCCCGCCATGTCCCAGCTGCACAGACATTGTCCATCCATACCTTTCCCAGGTCTCCCCCTCGCAAGCCCCCGCCCGACACCACACGAAGGGCTGCTAGGTGTAAGCATGTTCAGTAAGGATTCTCCCGTACTAATGCTGGGGTGTCATTCTTCTATAGGTAGTCTATACAGGATACTCATCTGGTGCCATGTGTGTCAGTTCAGTGCCATGGCACTTGTGTGCATTAAGACATCTGAGGATGCTCTATAGAAAAGCCTTGAGTGGGTGATCCACAGGGAGTAGCTCAAAGCTCCAAAGTGCTGGCAGGGGCAGGACATTAGCAGCAGGAGCAATGGAGGGGTGTGCGTGACATCACAACGGCCTGTGCAGGACCTCAGACATTGGTCCAGGTGGTTGGGAGGTGGTGACCTCACAGAGACATGCTGACCTCAGTCAGGGGCCAGGGGCCAGGGAAACCTCAGAGACCCCTGGGGCTGGCTCAGCAAGTCCCTTCTCCAGGTCTCTGTCTGAGGACTGAAGAGGAGTATTCAGGTTCACAGACGTGAGTGCCACGGTGGAACCTCTTTCCCCCAAGTTTCTCCTTCCCTTTTCGTGATTTACTAGAAAACCAACTGTCTCTATTTAGAGGTTAAGAGCCTCCTGGAGGTGTGAAACATGTTCAGTCTGATCCATATGTTGACGAGTTGATTCTAGGCATGGAAAAACATGAGCTTAAGGAGGCAGAATATTATTTCCACACTGGGATTTCCCCACCTTAGAATCATGGGAACATTCAGGTTTGTCCTTTTTATTTACACCTTTTCCTCCAAGCCACCTGTCCTTCCCTCCTTCTCTTCATTCTCTTCTTTGTTCATTTCTCATGTTCCCTCCCAAACACCAGGGACGAGTGTAGTAGCGGTGTGTTGCGTGGGAGTGCTCATGCAGCTCTCACTGTGTGAGTTCCACCAAAAATGTGAGGAGTGACATAGTGCTCGGGCAGTCCAGGGCTGGATTAACCTTTTGTTGCCCTAGACCAAACATATTTGTGGCCCCAGTGTAGTCCTGTGGACTCCGAGTGTGGGCCCATATGGTGGGGCAGTGCATTGGTGCCTTCGTATCCCGGTACTGCAACCTCAGAGACATTGTTCCATTTTGATCACCACGCTCATCCATTACCTATAAATTCCAATTGCCATACTAAAGCTCCCTCAGCACGCGGGTTTTCTTATTGAGCATAGTCCAACCCCATGTGGGTTTTTTACCATGTCCACAGTGAGCAGAACTTTCATAGTGCACCAGGAAACACATCCCCAAGATATTATCTCTTTCCTCATTTCCGACCTTCTCTAGCCATGTATCCAGATACCCCCCCATTGTCCCCAGTCACTGCACATGTGGGTCCTATTCCTCAGCTTCAAAGTATCCTAAAGCCAGCGAGAAACCCTATCAGTTCTGACAGATCCCTCCTCAGCCGCACATCACTGCCATGTGAGCAAGCCATCCCTGCAACACCATTTCCCTAAATTATATGAGGACTTTAAGCCCTTGGGAATCTGAAGTCACCACAGCGTCTCTCACCGTCTGCTCCTCCCATCCTCCATGCTAGTACTGCTACCCTGGTCACCACCACCGTCTCCCCATACTTGTTTCCTTATCTACTTTGGACATAGTCTCCCAACCAGCTGGAAGCTCCCTCTCACAAGCCTGACCTGCTCCGCCTTCCCTGCTCCAGCGACATTCCTTTCCTACTGTTGACCTCTGTTTCCTTGAGGTTAACTCCATGATCGGTTTTTTAGGTGCTCTACCTTAATGGCCCCAGGAGTCATAGAGCCCCTTGTAGTTTCTCTAGCTACAGCCATGGGCCACTGCAGAGGCCCAGCCTTAGACAGCTGCAGCTACTAGCCGCAGGAGCGGAGGCAATGCCAAGGCTGAGCAGCGTTGAACCTTGCAAGGGCAGCACTAGTGTCTGCTAAATCCTCAGCACTGGCCCTAGGCAGCTGCAGACTCTGGAGTTAGGCACTTTCCTCCTCTAGTTCCTGCATGGTTACAGAACTGCAGTAAAGTGGAAACAATTTTCAGCTTCTGTGATTGGAAAGATGTCTGGATCCATCTAATACGACGTCCTACATAAATGAGGAAAGTTGAGATTCCTTTATTATTCTTTTGTTCCATTCTTTGTTTCTATGGGGAATTTGCCAGTGCAATATCACTGTCCCTTCCTTTTAAAAAACAAAACTAAAAAAAAAAAGTGTAATGGCTATTGAAAATCAGCAATTCCAGCCCCAGTTAGCACTGGGAAGACCCCAACTTTGTTGCTCAATTTTCTCCTACTTTTTCTACAGTAAATGACAGTGGATCAGCATATTTGATTGGGGAGAAATGAAAGTAACAGCTGCCAAATTGAGCTTGAGCACTCCTGATTTTGAGGTGTTCAGATCTGGAAGTCAGGGCTAGATTCCCTTTCTGAATATAGATACATCTGGAAAGGAAAAGTCAATTTCTATTTTCATGGCTCAGAAGTGGAATCCTCCTGTCCCTGTATCTGAAGCTGTCCAGGTCCAGTAGAACCTCCCCTTCCTTACTCACCCATTTTACCTTTCTGGTGGGATTCCACATACCTCCCTTGCCCAGCTTCAGATAGAGAGGGGCCCTGTCCAGTTAGTCCACCCAGTTCCTTCTTTGGGGGCTGCCAGGCGAGGTCACACCAGCATTCCCTAAGCCCATCTGGGAAGTCTTCTGAGGGTGCTACTGGGCCAAAGCCTCTTACTCCTTGGTCACACCTCTCCCTATTCACAAGTGGCACCCGCTTCTAGCAGCCAGCCCCCCAGGCACAGCCAAGCTGCAGCGCATGGAGTCTCACAGCTTCCCCCTCCCTTTCCTGTTGATAGCAGCCAAGAGAATGCTGGGAAATGTTCCTTCTCTGCTCCAAGGCAGGAGCTGGCCAAGGAACTACAGCTCCCAGGGCCCTGTGGGGTCTCAGATCCCCTACTGAATCCAGGCTGCTCTGAGGCTCCCTTTCTGCAGAGGGGAGGAAGTTACTGTTACAGGTCCCTTCAGAGCTTGGGCCTAGCACTATGGCACCATGTCAAATCCAGTACTGCTCCAACTCTATCCAGCTCTGCTGCTGGCAGGATCCCTTCCCATTCTTTTTGTTTCCTGCCTCCCCTCCAAGGAGAAGCTCTGCATTGTTCCTGTGTGGGGAATTGAATCCAGGCTGCCTGGGTAAAAGCCAAGAATCCTAACCACTAGGACCACATGGGACTTCCATAACACATTTACATGTTCATCATATTCAATAACACAATTAAACATAGCCATTCAAAGTAGCCATTAAAAGAAGCCTTTTAAATTGCCCCCTGGGAAGCTGGCCACACTGGTGCAGCGCATTGGCTTTTGCTGGTACTGGGGCTTGGGTGCGGGTCCTCTTAGGAGCGAGGCCGATTCAAGGGAATTGGTTGAATTGGCCTAAAGCCGGCCCCGGTGGCTGGGATTTAAAGAGCTCTGAGCTCCCCGCCTGCCTGCCCAGAGCCCTATAAATCCTGGCCAAGGCTGAGATTTAAAGAGCTCTGGGTTCCCTGCGGCTGCGGGCAGCTCAGAACCTTTTGAATCCCAGCCGCTGGCTGAATTTAAAGGGGTCTGGTTCCCCGCGGCTACGGGCAGCCCAGAGCCCTTTGATTCCCGGCTGCGGGACGCACAGTGAGACTTCACGGGCCGCACGTGTGCCTGCAGGCCGTATGTTGTGCAGGCCTGGCATGGAGGGGCAAAATAGGTAAGAAATTTCCGTGGCCTGTCACTAGCAAATAGTAGCCACCATGGATCCTGGCTACATCTTAGCACTGTGGGAAGCAACCCTTCACAGAGACCATTTGTCTTGTGGTTTGGGATACTTCTCAAGACATGCTGCACTCAGAGTGACCCCTCATCCTGTGCCAGCTGGAGAAAAGAAAAGGGGCCAGCCAACTCTCCCACTACCAGCTGCGAACCACTGATCCCCAAACAGGGGAGGCCTCTGGCTTTGATGTGTATTAAATATCAGGCTGGTCTCTTTCTTTGGCAAATATCTAACAGAGCTAAAAAGGGAACAAATGATTCTCAAAGGAGAGGGGAAAGACAATCACTGGGAAATTTAATCCCCTGCAACATCCAGAATGGAGAGCGACTCAGGGCAACAGGTTCCCCCGAAGGAAGAAGTTTTTGGGATTTAGAAACATAAGGAACAGCACAAAACTTGAGAGGATTGTTAATTGACATTTGATAATGACACAGAGGGAAAACCTGAGCTTTCAGATCAGTGTTCAGAAATGAAAGACAAAGGGTGGAAATCAGAGATTTTGGATCCATTTTGCAAATTATAGAGAGGAAAGTGGAAAATCAGAGGGATTTTATATCAGTTGTTGATAGGAGGTAAAATCTGAGTGTTTCACATGAATACTTGATAAATGAATAAAGAGGAAACGGGCAACATTTGCAAACATTTTGTGTTCAATAATCTGAGAAAAGGTGTAAATCTGAGATTTTCTTATTATTTTATAATTAGAGACAGGAAAATCTCAGGGCATATTCAATTAGAAATAGACAACTAGAGAGAAGTGGGGCAAATGTTTAGGTTATTTTATTTGAATCTTTGAGATTTGCAAAGAAATTGTGTCACAAACTGCATATTTGATAACATGAGAGGAAAACACCAAGATCTGAGGGGAGAGAGTCACTTTCCTGTCAGGGCCCAGTGCTCCCTCCCCCTCCCCCTCCGGGTTCTCTCACTCACTGGGGGCTCCAGGCGGGGCTGGTGCGGTCAGAGCCTGGGGCTGCCTAGGGGGCAGGTCCCAGCTGGAGAAAGCCTCCCCCCCGGCCAGGATAGGAATGTGCTACTGGTAGCAGCCTGGGGCTGGACCCTCTCTATGGGGGACACTTGCTCCCCCCTCCCCTTCCTGGCCCTTCCCACGCCCTGTTGCCAGCAGAGAGTGTGCCCCCCCAGCCCAGCCCAGAGGTGTCCCTGTCTCAGGCCCCCCCAGCCTCTGCCCACCTCTGCCCAGTTCAGAAATCACTCGGGGGAACCATTTCCCACCTACACAAGGACAAATCACTGCAGGTGAAAATGGGGGGAAACACCCCAAACCTGAGATCTGAACTGGCCATTGGCAAAGGGGAGAGAAAATGGGGCACAATGGGGGGAGGGGAACAGGGAACTTCTCAGGGGTTTGAGGGAAGGGGGTGTCAGCCTGGATGTTGCTTGTTGCTCTCTAGGGAGAAAGGGGGCAGGACAGGAGAGGAGGGGGGTCTCCACGGAGGGGGCAGTGGTAATTCCGAGGGGATCTCAGCCTCCCTTTTTTCTCCCCGCTCCTCAGGGGTCACCTGCTCTTCTCCCTAGCCCCCGGCCATGTCCCGGCTGCACAGACATTTTCCATCCATCCCTTTCCCAGGTCTCCCCCCTCCGCAGCCCCCGCCCGACCCCACGCAGGGCCTGCTAGGTGTAATGCATGTTCAGTAGGGATTTCTCCCCTACTAATGCTGGGGTGTCCTTCTCCTATAGGTTAGTCTACTAATGATCTCATCTTGGTGCCATGTGTGTCAGTTCATTGCCATGGCACTCGTGTGCTTAGACATCTGAGGATGCTCTATAGAAAAGCTCCTTGAGTGGGGTGATCCACAGGGAGTAGCTCAAAGCTCCAAAGTGCCTGGCCAGGGGCAGGACATTGGCACAGCAAGGGAGGGGTGTGGCAGTGACATCACAAAGGCCTTTTGCAGGACCTCACACTATTGGTCAAAGACTATTGGTGAGCAGGTGGTGACCTCACAGAGAGATCCTGACATCAGTCAGGGGCCAGGGGCTAGGAAAACCTCAGAGACCCCTGTGGCTTTGCTTCAGCAAGTCTCCTTCTCCAGGTCTCTGTCTGAGGACTGAGAGAGTATTCGGGTTCACGGACGTGAGCGCCAGGAGGAACCTCTTTCGAGTTTTCTCCTTCCCTTGTAGTGATTTTACTAGAAAACAGCCGTCCCTGTTTAGAAGGTAAGAGCCTCCTGGAGGTGTGAAAACTGTTCAGTCTGATCCATCTGGTGAGAGTTGAATTCTAGGCATGGAAAACATGAGCTTAAGGAGGCAGAATTTTATTCCGCACCTGGGATTTTGTCCCTTAGAATCATGGGGACATTAGTGTTTGTCCTTTGTGTTTCACCTTTTCCTCCATCCACCTGTCCCTCCCTCCTTTCTCTTCATCTCTTCTTTTGTCCTTTCTCCTGTTCCCCTCCCAACACCAGGACGAGTGTGTGCGTGTGTGTTGCGGGGGAGTGCTCTGCAGCTCTCACTGTGGGTGGTCCATCCAAAAATGTGAGGCTGAAATTGTGCTCGGGCAGTCAGGGCTGGATTAACCTTTTGTTGGTCCTGGCACCAAACATATTTGTGGGCCCCAGTGTAGTCACTGTGGGCTCCGAGTGTGGGCCTGGTGGGGCAGTGCCATTGGTGCCTTCGTATACCCGGTACTGAACCTCAGAGACATTTTTCATTTTGATCACACACCTCTCCATGACTATATGCATTGCCATACACAGCTCCCTCAGCCCACGGGTTTTCTTATTGAGCTGTACACCCATGTGGGTTTACCAGTGTCCACAGTGAGCAGAACTTTCATAGTGACCAAGGAAACTCCCCACAGATTTATCTCTTTCCTCATTCAGACCTTCTCTAGCCATGTCTCCAGTACCCCCCCATGTCACCAGTCACTGCATGTGGTCCTAGTCTCAGCTCAAAGTCCTAAAGCCAGCAGACACCTGATCAGTTCTGACAGATACCTCCCTCAGCCCCCATCCTGCCATGTGAGCAAGCCACCTGCAAACACCATTTCCCCAAAGTGAGGACTTAGCCCTTGGGAATCTGAAGACACCAGCGTCTCTCCCTCTGCTCCCATCTACATGCTAGTCTGCTACCTGGTCACCACCACCTCTCCCCATACTTGTTTCCTTTCTACTTTGGACATGCTCCCAACCAGCTGGAAGCTCCCTCTGCAAGCCTGACCTGCTCCCGCCTTCCCTGCTCCCCCGACATTCCTTTCCTACTGGTGACCTCTGTTCCTTGAGGTTAACTCCAGTGTCTTTAGGTGCTCTAGCTTAATGGCCCCAGGAGTCATAGAGCCACTTGTAGCTTCTCTAGCTACAGCCATGGGGCAACTGCCAGAGCCAAGCCTTAGACAGCTGCAGCTACTAGCCGCAGGAGCGGTGGCAATGCCAAGGCTGAGCATGCTTGAACCTTGCAAGGGCAGCACTAGGGACTCTAAATCCTCAGCACTGGCCCTAGGCAGCTGCAGACTCTGGAGTTAGGCACTTTCCTCCTCTAGGTTCCTGCATGGTTACAGAACTGCAGTAAAGTGGAACAATTTTCAGCTTCTGTGATTGGAAGATGTCTGGATCCATCTAATAAGACTGTCCTACATAAATGAGGAAAGTTGAGGTGCCTTTATTATTCTTTTGTTCCATTCTTTGTTTCTATGGGGAATTTGCCAGTGCAATATCACTGTCTTCCTTTTAAACAAACAAAACTAAAAAAAAAGGGTAATGGCTATTGAAAATAGCAATTCCAGCCCTCGTTAGCACTGGGAAGACCCAACGTTGTTGCTCATTTTCTCCTACTTTTTCTACAGTAAATGACAGTGGATCAGCATATTTGATTTGGGAGAAATGAAGTAACAGCTGCCCAATCTGAGCTTGAGCACTCCTGATTTTGAGGTGTTCAGATCTGGAAAGCAGGGGCTAGATTCCCTTTCTGAATATTAGATACATCTGGAAAGGAAAAGTCAATTTCTATTTTCATGGCTCAGAAGTGGAAATCCTCCTGTCCTGTATCTGAAGCTGTCCAGGTCCAGTAGAGCCTCCCCTTCCTTACTTACCCTTTTACCTTCTGGTGGGATCCACATACCTCCCTTGCCCAGCTTCAGATAGAGAGGGGCCTGTCCAGTTAGTCCACCCAGTTCCTTCTTTGGGGGCTGCCAGGCGAGGTCACACCAGCATCCCTAAGCCTGTCTGGGGAAGTTTTCTGAGGGTGCTACCTGGGCCAAAGCCTTCTACTCCTTGGTCACACCTGTTCCCTATTCACAGGTGGCACCCACTTCTAGCAGCCAGCCCCCCAGCCACAGCAAGCTGCAGCGCATGGAGTTTCACAGCTTCCCCCCTCCCTTTCCTGTTGATAGCAGCCAGGGAATGCTGGGAAATGTTCCTTCTCTGCTCCAAGGCAGGGAGCTGGTCAAGGAACTACAGCTCCCAGGGCCCTATGGGGTCTCAGCTCCCCTACTGAATCCAGGCTCCTCTGAGGCTCCCTTTCTGCAGAGGGGAGGAAGTTACTGTTACAGGTCCCTTCAGAGCTTGGGCCTAGCACTATGGCACCATGTCAAATCCAGTACTGCTCCCAACTCTATCCAGCTCTGCTGCTGGCAGGATCTCTTCCCATTCTTTTTGTTTCCTGCCTCCCCTCCAAGGAGAAGCTCTGCATTGTTCCTGTGTGGGGAATTGAATCCAGGCTGCTTGGGTGAAAGTCAAGAATCCTAACCACTAGACCACATGGGACTTCCATAACACATTTACATGTTCATATTCAATAACACAATTAAACGTAGCCATTCAAAGTAGCCATTTAAAAGAAGCCATTCAAAAAACTTCAAAAACAGACTTCAAAGAGAAATTGCAGAGTTACAACTGATCTGCAAACTTAACACCATTAATTTGAGCTTGAAGAGGGACTGGCGGTGACTGGCTCACTACAAAAGCAATTTTCCCTCTCTTGGTATTGACACCTCCCTGTCAATTACTTGGAGAGAGCCACATCCACCCTGACTGAATTAGCCTTCAACACTGGTTCTCCCCTTGTATGGTAACTCCCTTTACATCATGTTCCAATATATATTTATGCCTCTATCTGCAATTTTCACTCCATGCATCTGAAGAAGAGGGCTTTTTACCGACGAATGCTTGTGTCCAAATAAATCTGTTAGTTCTTAAGGTGTCACCGGACTCCTCGTTGTTTTTGTGAAATAAAAGCAAAATGCACTCTAAGCTGATCTTAACCCTTTCAATGCCCTTACAAACTTAGATGCTTCTCACCACAGGCCGGCTGGTGGCTTTTCAGCCAGGCTCTCCCTTTCGTCAGCGCTTCAGTTGCTTGGTGTGGGGGTGTCTGTAGATGTAGGTGGACGAAAGAGACAAAGCATGGCAAATGTCTCTGCTTTTATCATGTCCTTTCTTCCCTCTTGGCTTTGCTCCCCCTTCAGAGTCAGGTGAGCATCACTGCGTCTCTCCAAGCAAGTCTGAGCAATTCCCCTGAGGTGTCTTCTTGCAGGTAAGTGATTGCACTGTAGCTCCCTTGCTGAACAATGGCTGTTGATGGGTTGTTTGACACCCTGTCCGGGTGTTGGTTACTATCCTTGCTGTTGTCACTGGGGAGCTAATATTTGGCTGACTCCCCCACCTTACAGCATAGTGACAACCACACTGCACAATTCTCATAACTTCATATGCATGAATGGTAAACATCTATGGGTAGAGAAATGATTTTCAGCAGATCATATCCTTTCCCCTGATGCCTTACAAGGCATGCTCTGTATATAAGATCACGATTATATGAAAATGAGGAATATGGGGGTTACAGCACGCTCCCCCAAAGGTAGAGAATGTCACACTGAGATTCTATTTTCATTTGTTATGTAACAGCATTAAAGAGATCCAATGACTGACCAATGGCATTTTCAAGTGCTAAAATAGCAAGCGCTGTTGGTCTCTCATCGGCCATCAGCGACTGAAGATACGGTTTAAAGAGCCAGAGCTTCAAGGCGAGGGTGGCTCTGTCCACTGCCTTCCGTTGCATTGCTGGGCACCAAGTCCCTGGCGGTCAATATGTGAAGCTGGGAGAAGAAACTGGGGTGGCAAGCGGTGGTAGAACTTTTGCCACCAGGGTCTAGCTGTCTAACTTCCTCTTCATACTGCTGGGCCCCCGTTGCCTTCAGGTAACACAGGAACTAAGGCAGGAATAGGGTGAGGAAGCAAGTAAAGCCGAGCAAGGAATGCAAAAGTTAATCTTATCTTCATGGGCAGCTCGCAATGACGTCCTTTTTCTGTGCCACAGCTGACAACAACATCCCAGACAGAAAAGTAACAGGCCAAAAAGAAACCTAGCAGCTGCTGAAACAGTTCAGTTGGGAGCGTGCTAGACTAACAGGCTCTTCTATCCTCCTTTATGCACGGGCGGGATGTTTTCTGAGAGTGTCGCAGTTCCTTTAACTGCAACGAGTCCCCCATTTCAGGCTACGCAGCAGGAAAAGACAGCATGGGCTTTTGCACCGAGTTGGCCCACCTGACCTTTCATTCTTCTCTTGCTCTTTGTCAGCAAGGAGAAGAAAAAGAAGCTCTCCCTCAAGCTGGAGTCACACGGGCGAGGTAAGGATGACTTCCTGAGTGCTGGCTCCAGTCCTCTGCTCTGCCAGCTGACCTATCGAGGGGCTACCACCACATTCTCTAGATTTGTCCATCGGTCTGTGTCAGAGTGAGCAACAGCCAAGTAGGTGGAGTTTCTGTAGTGTAGTGGTTATCACATTTGCCTAACACGCAAAAGGTCCCTCGTTCAAAATCAGGCAGAAACATGCTGGCTTCCTTTTCCCAGATCCCCTTGTTGTTCAGAAAGGGCCACTCCTCCTATTGGCCTGTCCCTGGGATAACGCCAAACCTCTGCATGACAGAGGATGCTGGACACAGTGGAGAAAGCACCTTGGTGTCAGGCTGGAGGAACCTAGTGTAGTTAGGCCAGTCACCATTTGGAGGCTTGTGGCTTGGCCACCTCTGCTGTTGGAGGTTGGCCTATGAGGCAGTCACTTCCTGCTGGGCTCCTTTGTGTGACGGGCAAAGGAAAAAAGTGAGGCAGAAATGGGGCAATAGAGGAAGTTGAGCTGAGGAAGGCAGGGAAGAAGCTGTGTGGCTAAGTGGGGTTAGTAGAGCACCACTCTTCATTCTGCAAAGCCTGGGGAGGTGTGATTGGCTGCTGGGAGGCAGAATCTGTGCCTGCCTCTTGGCTTCCCAGGAGTGGCTACTTGCAGCCCAGGAGAAGAAGGGGGGTTCTGGGTGAAAGGAAAACAAGCAAAGCTGAGTCCAAGGGGAGAATGCCGGCTCCTTATGGCCAACCTGGGGGCGTGACTGATGGTTTTAGAGGTGGAGGCTGGGCTGGCTGTGAGCAACTGGGGTCCAGGAAACCCCATCTGCCCTTCTGAGGGCTGAACCCATGGAGGTGCAGTTGGCTGCTGGGAGACAGACCCCTGTGGCTGCCTGTGGCATCCCAGGGATGGCTACTTGCAGCCCAGGAGAAGCGGGGTTCTGAGGGGAAGGAAAAGCAGAATGGTGAGGCTGAGTGGGCTCCTTTCTGGCCGAGATGGTGGGCTGTGGTGAGTCTGGGAGTTGCATGTAAGCCATAAGTGGACGTAGTGCAGTGAAACTGCTGCTCCATTCTGGCCGACCTGGGGGCACCATGGATGACTTGGGAGTGGGGGCAGGGCGCTGCCTGTGAGCAAATCGGATCCAGGAAGCCCCAGCCTGCCCCTCCAGGGGCCGAGTCTTCTTCTCTCCTGCCATGGGGAGGCGACCTTAAGCCTGCAGAGCATGTGCAGCAGCTCGAACATTAAGCCTTCCTGTGTGCCTAACTGAACTACGCCCTAGTGTAATAAGGTGTAAAGTTTAGAATGTGAATTTATCTTTAATTTCCATGGTAATTTACTTTGATCTTTTAGTTACTACCACTTATAATCCTTAAAACTCCATCTTTTCTGTAGTTAAATCTGTTTTATGCTGTACTTAAAACTGGTGTATTTTGCTTGAAGTTCTTGGGAAATCTCAGCTCCATTACAAGGCTGGTTCATGTACTATTCACAGTGAGGGAGGGGTGGACCGTGTGTAATAAACTCACACTGATCAGGCTTCTGATTATGGCAAGATGGTATGATCCAGGGGTGCAAGGCTGCAGAGCTGTGGGGGGGGCGACTCTCTCTCATTAGTATTATGAGTGGCTGCAGAAGCATTCATGTAATTCAGTTAGCTGTGTCCCTATCTACGGATGTCTGTGTAAGTGCAATATCTGCCAGAGCTTCACAGCTTGTCTCAGCATCACATGTGTGAGAGGGAGTCCAGGTGGTGGGACAAAGGGCTCAGGGGTCCCACTGTTCAGGTTGCATCCCATAGATCCCATCACAGACTTTCAACAACCACAGCGGATGCTCACTGAGAGAGAGAGAGAGATGCCAAAATAGTGATCTCCAGTGCCTGCAGAAATCAAACTATCAGGAATTCTGTGCACAGAGAAGACCCTGGTAATGGAAAATGCCTTTGAAAAGACCCTTCTGTCCCCAGCTGTGGTCGTACGGTGCTCAGTGCTCTGCGTTGTGGCCTCAAGAGCCATGGATTGCAAGTTGAGTTACAATGACCTTTTCCTTGTCTCCACGTTTCTTAGGTGCCTCTTCCAACACTTGTCAGAAAAAATGACCGGTTTCTTTTGGGAGCATTTGCATTGCAAGGCAGAGGCAGTCTTCTCTGCTTCTTCAAAAGATTGACCAAAAAGTGTGAGGAGCGGACACATTTGGCAAGGCACCACCACTGGGTGCTGCATCTCTAACCTCCACTTTACCTGGCAAGTGCCTCTGGGACTTTTCTCCCAGCTGCTCCATTTTTCATCAGTGACAATCAAAAGGAAGACGACATGACATCTGTGTGTGGACATCCCAGCGAATCACAAGGACGTGTGGTGCAGGCTTTTATGTTGCAGCAATTGCAGTCAAAGCAACCACCATGCAATGCCAGTCACAGCAGCCTTTTCATCAACTCCAGCTTGTGATTTGATTCTTTCCAACGTTTCTCTCCAAAGAAGCCTTTTCCTTAGCAAAGTAATGACTTGGATACCAAGGGAGCTCTCTTCTGTTTCCTAGAAAGACACAGGAAAATGTGAGCAGAGGAGACAAAACCCATAAAACAAGGCACCACTGGGAGTTGAACCCAGGATCTCCTATTTCTTAGGCAGGTGCTTTAGCCAGCTAAGCCAAGGTGCCTGCCTTGAGAAAATACTTGCAACTGTTCGCTTTGATGGTCCAGGACAACACCTGCAAATTCCAAACTACAGACATTCCCCATTTCCCTCAAGACTTGCAAAGAAGAACTGGCAGGCCGAGCCCGGATCTCCTGGTTACTAGTATCAGAGGGTAGCCGTGTTAGTCTGGATCTGTAAAAGCAGCAAAGAATCCTGTGGCACCTTATAGACTACAGACGTTTTTGGAGCATGAGCTTTCGTGGGTGAATACCCACTTCCTCAGATGCATGCATCTGAGGAAGTGGGTATTCACCCACGAAAGCTCATGCTCCAAAACGTCTGTTAGTCTATAAGGTGCCACAGGATTCTTTGCTGGTTACTAGGAAGACACTTCAGCCAGCTCTTCCCAAAGATCACTATCTAGAGACCTTTAAACAGCGTCTGTAGATGTTCACTGACAAAGAGATGCCAAAATAGAGTTCTACACTGCCTGCAGCCATCACAGTACCAGGAGTTTTGCGCACAGAGAGGCCCCTGCTGGTGGAAAAGGCTTTGGTAGAGACTCTTCTGACACCAGCCTGTGCTCATATACTGTTTAGCACTTTGTGTTGTGACTTCAGCATCCACAGATGCCAGTTGAGTTGGGGGACATTTTTCCTGTCTCCACATTTGTCTAATGGCTCCTTTCAACACTTGCCACCAAAAAGACTTGTTTCTTTTGCAAGCAATGTACAGCTTGGCAAAGGCAGTCTTCTCCATTTCCTCAGAAGATCACCAAGCCGTGGGGAAAAAAGACACATTCAGCCAAGCTGGATGCTGAATCTCCTCTTTATTCAGCAGGTGTCTGTGAAGGACATAAATCTCCACCGTGTAGAGGGCAAGAATAGGAGTTTATTTCACACAGCACTGACAGAGTGTCACCTTGCTTATTAGGCTCAGAGACTCTCTAAATTGCTTACAATAGAATATATAGATTTTCCATGGGTGGGGGAAAGTGAAGGTGTAGGGAGTTCCAAACTCTGGGATAGGTTTTGCTGCAAGACATGATAAGCACAGTAGCCAAAGGTTAACAGGTTACATAATGTCTCCACCCATGGTCTCAAGTTAGCAAGTTAACATTTCATGAATACTTTGATAAAATGTTATTAGTATAAAATATCTATGCTGAATTCTGATTTGAGGTCCATAGGAAAGGAGCAACTCCTTTGATTGTCCTCCAGGTACATTCCTAAGGGTTAAAGCAAAGAAACAGTGAAAGTATATGGCAATAAAGATTGTTTTCTGTGTGTCTTAAGGCAAGGCATTGGTCCCTGGGAAGGGAGGTGGAAGGATTCCATATCTTATAGACTCATAGACTCAAGGACTGGATGGGACCTCGAGAGGTCATCGAGTCCAGTCCCCTGCCCTCATGGCAGGACCAAATACTGCCTAGACCATCCCTAACAGACATTTATCTAACCTACTCTTAAATATCTCCAGAGATGGAGATTCCACAACTTCCCTAGGCAATCTATTCCAGTGTTTAACTACCCTGACAGTTAGGAACTTTTTCCTAATGTCCAACCTAAATCTCCCTTGCTGCAGTTTAAGCCCATTGCCTCTTGTTCTATCATTGGAGGCTAAGGTGAACAAGTTTTCTCCCTCCTCCTGATGACACCCTTTTAGATACCTTATACTTACATCTGCCAACTTTTCATAAACTCAAGGTTGGATCTCTGGGAAGAATGTCTCCCTACAGAAGAGACTTACACAATAGGAACAGGGATTCTTTGTTCAATCTGCAGCTTTGAATAAGACACAATGATTTAGTTCTTAGCTCCATCACCTGGCAATTTGCTGACCAAGCCTATCTTAGCAAGCAAGGCTTTCTGTTTACCCAGCTTTCTTTTAGTTGGTCACTATTTGCTAGGCTTCTGGTCCCTTGATTATACTCTGGAATTTGGGTCTGGAAAAGAGCTGGCACAATCCATAGACCAGGTTGTTATATAAAATGCACATGAACTTTAACCCTTCACATACAGTAATGGCAAAGTTCTTGGTTCAGGCTTGTAGCAGTGATGGAATAAACTGCAGGTTCAAATCAAGTCTCTGGAGTCCATCCACATCTGGGATGGGTCATTCAGTCCTTTGTACAGAGCTTCAGTTTGTAGCAAAATCCCTTCAGAGGTACAAAGCAGGATTGGAGACGAGGCATCAGCCTTTTACAGTCTCTTGTCATGTGGTCTTTGCTTTCTTTGTCCCAAGGACACTCTATCCAGCACGTGGCATAGCAAAACCTTTGAGTTTTGTCCATAGGCAGGTCTCTGCATACCTTGCTGAGCCACAAGACGTATCTGCCTTCTCTCAATGGGTTGATTGTAGAGCTGATGGTCCTTAATGGGCCATCAAGCAGGCTAGGCAGAACTGATACCAACTTGTCTGGCTGGGGTGTTCCTCGGAAGCATAGCACAAGTTTGAATACAGACAGCATAGAGCCAATATTCATAACTTCAACTACAAAATTGATACACATCTAGAGATAGCATAATTATAATCAACCAATCAGAACCTCTCCATAGACCCTGTTCACGACAACCTTTCAATCATATAGGCTGCAAATACAGAACCGTGGTCACAATGGTGATCTATAAAGTTACAGATTATGTCAATAACATCACAGGAGGTGACACGGCATCAATGAGACTGATATTGGAATACTGCCTCCAGTTTTGGTGTCCTCATTTGAAAAAGATACTGTGAAATTGGAGCTGGGGCAGCAAAAAGCCACCAAAATGTTCTGAGGGCTGGAGAAAAATGCCTTCTGGTGAGCTATTGAAAGAGCGCCACCTGTTTAGCTTCTCAAAAGAAGATTGAAAGGTGACTTCACTGAAGTGTTAAAGTGCCTGAATGGAGAGAAAAGATTGGGTATTAAAGGGTTCTTGAATGGAGCAGAGAAAGACATAACAAGACCCAATGATTGGAAGGTGAAAAGGAGACAAATTCATGTTACAACTAAGCCTCAAATAGTCAACAGCGAGGATGATTCACCACAGGAACAAGCTACCAAGGAAAGTGGTGGATTCTCCATCCCGTGATGTCATTCAATGAAGACTAGATGCCTTTCCCCCAAAAGTAGCTATTGTGTCATGCAGGAGGCCTGTGATACGCATGGGGTCTGATTAGATGCTCTAATGGTCTCTTCTGGCCATAAAGTCGACTAGTTTCTAGAACACTGAGTGTAGCATTGGGAGCAGTGTCTGATGTTTTCCTGTCTAGCTGGCTTGCTGCCTAGAACGAACGCCCCTTGAGTGGGGTGTCCACAGGGAGTAGCTCAAACCTCCAAAGGGCCTGGTCAGGGGCAGGATATTGGCACATCAAGGGAGGGGTGTGGCAGTGACATCACAAAGGCCTTTTGCAGGACCTCAGACTATTGGTCCAAGGTGATGAGGGGTGGTGACCTCACAGAGAGATGCTGACATCAGCCAGGCAGAACAGGGGCGAGGGGCCAGGGAAACCTCAGAGACCCCTGTGGCTTTCCTTCAGCAAGTCTCCTTCTCCAGGTCTGTCTTTGAGGACTGAGAGAGTATTCGGGTTCACGTACGTGAGCACCAGGAGGAATCTCTTTCGAGTTTTCCCCTTCTCTTTTCCTGATTTTTCTAGAAAACAACTGTCTCTGTTAAGAAGGTAAGAGCCTTCTCGAGGTTTGAAACCTGTTCAATCTGATCTATCTGGTGACAGGACACTTCCCTTCCCTGTACCTCAGGCTCCTCCCCATCTGTCCAATGGGAACAGGGACAATTCTCGAGCTCTGGGCGGTCGTGAGCCTGAGTGAGATAAGGGGCCTTAAAGCCCTCTGTGAAGGAGAAAGGGGAGTAGTCCCAAAATATGGCAATTCGGTGCCCTTGCAATGCCCTATGGAGGCAGGACAGGGGCGAGGGGCCAAGGAAACCTCAGAGACCCCTGTGGCTTTGCTTCAGCAGGTCTCCTTCTCCAGGTCTCTCTTTGAGGATTAAGAGAGTATTCGGGTTCACGGACGTGAGCGTCATGAGGAACCTCTTCTGAGTTTTCTCCTTCCCTTGTAGTGATTTTACTAGAAAACATCCGTCCCTGTTTAGAAGGTAAGAGCCTCCTGGAGGTTTGAAACCTGTTCAGTCTGATCCATCTGGTGACAGGTGTGAAAGTAAAATAAATTATATACTAAGAATAGAAAGGATTAAAGAAATGTTGTCTGTATCTTTAAGCAAAAATGTTGGAATGTTGCAACCAGGTGTCAGGAATACAGATATTAACATAGAACAATTGCACCGTTTAAGGGCAATTGATGAAGCATTAGCCTTAGATCGATAACAGTTAGTAAGGAAGTAGGATATGCATGCTGTGCCCCAGGTGAATTTTCCTGTTTTGCTTTCTTTGTTCCTTTGTCTAATTCCCGCTCTTTTATCTGTATAAATAAGACTGTTTGGGTCTTGCATGGCCACTCACATATTCTGAATGTTATTGGCGGAGCGCTGCGCTAATAAACAGAGTGGTCTGACAAATTGTGAGTCTTGATTCTAACTTTGACAATTTGGAGGTTCTACCGAGATGGCAACCGTCTTCACTGGGGCTGTGTGATTCCTGACCGTTTGTGTAGGACGACCGTGGCAGCCGGCACCTGGGCACTTGGCCCAAGCGGTCCTCCACTAAAACGGAAAGGCGCACGACCACAGTGAAGTCTACGCCATCGAACCTGTTGGTTCCCACTCTGTTCTGGTAGGGATCCCGGGATCTGACGTCAGGATTCTGGTCAGGTAATTATTTCTGTGTTTTGTCCGGACTGAGGACTGTCCTGTCTCTGTGTCTATCCGTCCTCCCTGTGGAGTGTTTGAGTCTGGGTGCCGTCTCTATCTGGGGATCGGCCGACCAAGGGGTTCCCATCCCTGCGGTCTGAGTGAGTGAAATCTGCACAATCGCAGCCGCACCACACCTTGGGTAAAACCCTTAGTGTGAAAGCAAGGGCGATTGAGGCAGTAGCCTGTGGGCTCCTTTTCTGTGTTGCACTGGGCATCGCTCTGACGAACCCTAATTTCCTTCTTGTGTGATTGGTGTGTGAAGTCCTCCTGTATGGGTAACCAGACGTCTAAGCCGGGGCAGTTCCCTAAAGGAACTCCGGCTCATTTTATGTATTTTAGGAAAGGTCTAGACTCCTGTAAGTTTCTGGAAAAATGGTCTAGGCTAACTCAGGGAGATCCCAAAACTCAGTGGCCACTGTTAGGATCTTGGGATAAGGATCGAGTAGACGTCTTAAAAGACAAGCTCGGCCAATCTAAAACTAAATTGGCAAAAGGAGAGGTCGATTGTTTCATGCAACGGTGGGAAGAGGCAAATCGTAGATGGACAGAATCGAAACTCGCCTCTCTCAAAGATTCAAATGATAAGTTAAAATCTTTATTGGAAACCTCCTCTCCCACCACTAGACCGAGCGCTCCCCTTTACCCTGTTCTCCAAGCAGACCCCCCTTCATACTCCTGTCTCCGGGTGGGAAAAGATGAAGAAAACCCCTTGCTAGATTCCGGGGATGAGGATGAAGAAGACGCATTAATTGGCCTGGCAGCCTTGCGTCGAATCAATAGATGGCCACCCACGCCCCCAGCTCAGGAACAACTGTCACCAGGTCTCCCAGATCAGGAACAATTCCCAGAGATCTCCAGTTCGGACCCGTCTGGACCATCTGGTAATGCCGAGGCCCATTCCTCTGGACTAATTCTGCCTCGTAAAAGTTCACGCTTAGGCCTTTAAAATATCCAGGCTCCCCTCAGAATCCTGCATACTGGGGGCCAGGACGGGGGTCCCACTTGGAGCTATAAACCCTGGAGTCGAACTGAGCTCCTTTCAATTATAAAAGGCTTTCCAAAGCCCCGAGAAAATCCTACCAGATTTGCAGAGGAATTTTTGTTGGTGTGCGATACCTATGAACCCTCTGAGGCAGACCTCCTGCAGCTGTGCAAGCTACTTGTAACAGCCCCTAGTGAGCATGATAAATGGCTCACAGCAGCAGATTGGCCCGCTGCTGACCGCCACTCTACTTTGCCAGACACTGGTCCTACTGCTGAATACCGGAAAAAGTGTAAGGAACGAGCTAAAAATCTATTTGAAGCCATCCCTCGGGTATGGACTCCTAAAACCAACTGGACTGCCATAAATAGCTGTAAGCAACGACAGGGAGAAAACCCTGGCGACTATCGCACCCGGCTAACTGACATTTTTCTGCAACATTCTGGTATACAGCAACCAGATACAAATGGACAGGGTGCCCTGGCTAGTGCATTTGTTAATGGCCTCCTGCCTGCTATTGGCAATCTGCTAAAACGCATAAGTGTTGGATGGGAGACAGAAACCATGGACAAATTGCAAACAGTGGCAGAGCATTGCCAACGTACTTTAAAAGGAAAGGAAGAGCAATCAGCTCAGCAGTTAATGGCCTTGCAAATACAGCATTATTCAGGGCAGGGCAAACAGTACCGGGGACGGGGAAAATACCAGGGACGAGGACGGGGGGGACGTGGTCGCGGGAGGGAACAGGGAACTGGATTTTCGGGTTATGGGAATGTTTGTAATTACTGTAAACAGCCGGGACATTGGAAAAATGAGTGTCCAAACCGGCCTGGTTACTCTGTGAACAACCAGTTAAACCCCCTGCCAGCACAGCCAGTCAGCCCCCAGCCTTACTTTGCCTCACAACAATGACGGGACACCGGGGAACCTCAGGAAATTTTAGCCCCTTTACTACCTCTCACTCCCACTGGTGAGTGTGTGTTAACTATCAATGATCTTTCTCTCCCTTTCCTTGTTGACACGGGAGCTTCGCTCTCTGCAGTTCGTAGTACTGACCTGCCTGAGGTTCCCCGTTCCGGAAAAACCGTGTCCGGTGTGGGCATTACGGGAGTCCCAACCCCTTATCCCCTTTCAAAACCTCTACCGGTCCAGGTTGGTCCCCTTTCTGCGGATCATGCCTTCCTTCTTTCTGATTCCACTCCGGTAAACCTTTTGGGTCGGGATCTGTTATGTAAGCTTGGCTGCACCATATACTGTTCCCCGGATGGGGTCTATTTACAAATTCCCCAGTCTTCCCTGAGTGGTTCTGTAGCCTCCCTGCTGTCTGAAACGTCCCTTTCTACTCCGGTCCCTTGTTGCCCATTGGTCCCGTCCCTTGAGCACCTAATTTCGCAGGTCCCATCCTCTCTGTGGCCAACCCATCCCTCTGAGGTGGGCCGCTTAAATACTGATCCTGTCTGCATTACTGTTGACTCTTCCAAACCCCTGCCTCGCCTATCTCAGTACCCTTTAAACCCTGAGGCAGAGGCTGGCATTGCTCCGGTCATAACTGCCCTGCAGGAGCAAGGCATTATTGTTCCCTGTTCCAGTCCCTGTAACACCCCTATCCTCCCTGTTCGAAAAGCTGATGGCAAATCATGGCGATTTGTTCAGGACCTTCGAGCCATTAATCGTATTGTCATACCTGTTTTTCCTGTTGTCCCAAACCCAGCAACGATCCTGGCTTCTATTCCACCAGCTGCAACTCATTTTACTGTTGTTGATTTGTGTTCTGCTTTCTTTTCTGTTCCGGTTCACCCTGATTCCCAATACCTCTTTGCCTTTTCTTACAGGGGACAGCAATATACATGGACCACACTCCCTCAGGGGTATACGGAAAGTCCATCTTATTTCTCCCAGGCATTAGCCCGAGACCTAGCTGACCTTGTTTTCCCATCTGGGTCCACTCTAGTCCAATATGTAGATGATCTGCTCCTGTGTTCCCCCTCGTTATCTGCCTCAGAAACTGATTCTTTAGTGCTCCTTACTGCCCTAGCAAACAAAGGTCACAAGGCTTCTCGCTCTAAACTACAGCTTTGTCAAACCTCTGTCACATACCTTGGTTTTCTCCTCTCCCAGGGTTCCCGTACACTTTCTCCCACCCGCGTCCAGGCTATTCTTAGCTTTCCCCGACCCTGCACTCCACGCCAGGTCCGAAAATTTTTAGGCATGACTGGATTTTGCAGGCAATGGATTCCCCAATACGCCTCCCTTGCAAAACCTCTACAGGAACTCACTCGACTCTCTGTGCCTAATCCCATGCCATGGTCACCTGAAGCAGACTCTGCCTTTGTTTCCCTCAAACAAGGTTTGGCTTCGGCCCCCGCTTTAGGGCTACCAGACTATTCTAAGCCTTTTACCCTTTTCTGCCATGAACAATCTGGATGTGCACTTGGAGTTCTCACTCAGGTGCACGGAGACAGGAATCGCCCAGTAGCTTATTTCTCTGCCACTTTGGACCCCGTGGCCCAAGGCCTGCCCCCCTGCCTGCGTGCTGTGGCTGCTGCAGCACGCTTAGTCGAAATGTCTGAATCCCTTGTCCTTCGCTCCCCCCTTACTCTCATGGTCCCTCACTCTGTAGAAACTCTGCTGTTACAACGCAATACAAGCCACCTCTCCTCCACTCGCCTTACCAGGTATGAACTTCTACTGCTGTCGGCCTCATATATCACTATAAAGCGCTGTTCTCAGTTAAATCCTGCCACTCTCCTTCCTTTGTCTAATGACGGTGATCCTCATGACTGCCTTGCTACTGTCTCTGCTATCACCGTCCCGCGCTCTGACCTTTCTGATGTCCCTCTCCCTAACTCTGACCTTGTTTTGTTTACTGATGGTTCCTGTTTTCGAGACAACCAAGGTCGTCTCCTTGCAGGATACGCTGTAGTGTCACTCTCTGAAACCCTAGAAGCTGCACCTTTACCTTCTGTAACCTCAGCACAGGTTGCTGAATTAGTTGCCCTCACCCGTGCCTGCTTTTTGGCTGAGGGACGCTCCGCCACCATTTACACTGACTCTCGCTATGCTTTTGGGGTTGTACATGACTTTGGTACCCTCTGGCAAGCTCGGGGTTTCCTTACATCTGCCGGTACCCCTATTAAGAACGGCCCCTATATCGCTGCTCTCCTGTATGCAGTTTTACTTCCCTCTGCCCTGGCTATTGTTAAGTGCCCTAGCCACTCGATGGCAGACACTGATGTTGCTAAGGGTAATGCATTTGCTGATGCCTCTGCTAAACATGCTGCTGCTATAGAACCTTCCCCAGATGCATTTCTAGGTTCCCTCTCTGTTTCTATACCACCACCCTCCCTCACTGACCTCACCCTGCTCCAAGACTCTGCCCCAGAAACTGAAAAAGATTCCTGGGTTGCCCAGGGTTGCTCTCTACATCCTGATTCCCTTTGGCGTTCGCCTACTGGTACCTTCGTAGCCCCCTTTTCATTCTACCCATCGCTGGCCGCCCTGCTACACGGTGTTTCGCATGTCGGAAAGGAGGGAATGGTGTCTGCTCTAACTAAGGCGGGATGGTGGGCTCCCCATTTCAGCTCTTTTGCAGCCTGCTACTGTGCCGCCTGCACCACTTGCCAAAGCCACAATATTGGTAAACCTGTAAAAGTGGCTCAGGGATTTCGGGGCTTGCCCCAAGCACCCTTCTTGCATTGGCAACTTGATTTTGTACAAATGCCTAAGTGTCAACGATTTGAATTTATTTTGGTTATGGTATGTTTATTTTCTGGTTGGATTGAAGCCTTTCCTTGTTGCAAGGCTGACTCACTGTCCGTTGCTAAATGTTTGTTAAACCATATTATGCCTGCCAAGGGAATTCCTGCCACTCTGTCCAGTGACCGGGGTACACACTTTACCGGACAAATTGTTCAACACCTGGATCGTATATTACATGTCACACACCTGCTGCACTGTCCCTACCACCCACAAAGTGCAGGTGCTGTGGAAAGGCGAAATGGTGTACTTAAGAATAAACTTGCTAAAATTTGTGACTCCACAGGGTTAAGCTGGTCAGCAGCTTTACCACTAGCCCTTATGGAAATGCGATCCACTCCATCCCAAAGGCATAAACTGAGTCCTTTTGAAATCGTTATGGGACGCCCTATGCGAACTGTGGCTACCATTACTCCAGTCCCAGACTTAAATTTGACTCACAGTACGCTCCTTCAATACTGCAAGGGATTAATGCAAGCTGTAAGTCACTTCCATTCACAGGTTCGAGCCGCCTGGCCGACGGAACCCACCTCTGACGCCTTCCACAACCTTGAACCAGGTGACTGGGTCTACGTACGGCATCACCATCGAAAACACGCCTTGGAACCTCGCTGGAAGGGTCCTCATCAGGTACTGCTTACTACCCAGACAGCTGTTAAGCTATCTGGCACTGCAGCATGGATACATGCTTCACAGTGTAAGAAGACACCCTCCCCGGCGAACCAATCAACACCTCAGGACTGCGCAGAGTCAGTTTTGACTCCAGAAGAAGACGTAGAGGAACAGCCTGCAATACCTTACAATCTACGCTCTCGTAAGGGTTGCCAGAAGCAGATGACGATCTAAAGCAAGGCCCAAGAAGCAGCAGCAGTGAGCCTAGCGCCTGCTGTCTGGTGGACATAAAACTGTGAGTGCAGTTCCCTCAGTTGAGGTTGTCAGAACCAGAAGGGCCTTGCCTCCAACATGCAGCTCTGGTGGCGCCTGTTCCTCGGCTGCTGGTATCTTAAGGTCTGGGGTGCCCACAATGACAATTCTTTTATCCAGCAGCAAGTGTGGATAGCCCAGACCCTTAATATTTCTAAATGCTGGGTCTGCAGCCACATCCCAGCCCACTCTCAAGCTGGTGTTCCTGTCCTGGCTATCCCACTGAATTCCCCAGACCTTACTGGAGGACCTCGTCCATTTAACAAAACATGGAACAGCAATGACACTTGGGAAGCAGTGGGAATAAATGTATCTAAATGGATAAGTGTGGTGGAGGGAAAAGGTCATTGGTGTTGGGTGTGTAATGGGACAGGGCTGGATCTGGGAACAAGCCGTTGCCTTCAGCATATTGTGGCAAATGGTGTATGGGATTATTCAAACAAAACTAAGAAGTGGCGGACTGGGTATGGGGATATGAATTTTTTCTCAACCTGGGATCAAACAGAAAAATCAATCTCATGTTCCCCCTACAGTAATCTTAGTAAAAATAATACAATCTTCCAATGCCATACAAATACTACCACTCTTCGTAAGGAGGATTACCCTGTACCCTTTGGAGGATATTACTCCTCATTTGAAGATACCTATGTAACAAATGGATGCAATCGACCTTTCCCGGCCTTAATAGGCCATCATTGGGTTTGTGGAACCAAAGCTTATACTGTATTACCAGCTAACTGGTCAGGCATCTGTTATCCCGCCCAACTCTTCCCACAATTCCGGGTGCTAGAGTCCCTCCCACGAGAATGCCTCCGTAATTTCAGGCGAAAAAGAAGGGACTTACTAGATGCCCAATGGTATATACATAACATAAGCCCCTTAACTTGGGAAGAGGCCATTGGCACTTCCTTTATCCCACTTGGGGGAGTAATACATCACGCAAAAAGACTCCTAAGGTTACAAGCAGTGGTTGAAATAATGGCAAATGAAACCGGAGAAAGTTTAAAAACCCTGGCCAAAGAAACAGGGGTGATCAGACAGGTTGCCCTCCAAAACCGTCAAGCATTAGACATAGTGCTGGCTGCAAAAGGAGGAACCTGTGCTCTCATTGGAAAAGAATGTTGTGTGTTTATACCTGACAATACCAATGAGGTAATAGATCGCGCTAGCCACTTAGAACAAATCGCATATCTTCCTCATGAAGAGCTGAGTTCTTTATGGAAGTGGCTAAGTAACCTGTTCAATTTCTCTGGCATAGGAAACTGGTTGTTTCAGGGAGCCCTAACTATCCTGTTTGGAATCTTAGTGATTTTTGTATGCTTTCAGTTAATCTCCTGTTGTATTCACAATTGTGTCACCCAGATGACTACCCCAAAACAGAGTGCTAACATGATGATTTTGAATATCGCTGATGAACTAATAGATAAGGAACGGTTAATTTGTGGAACCCAGTAAGGGTTGGTCATGGCGTACGCCTGACCAAAAGGAGGGATTGTGAAAGTAAAATAAATTATATACTAAGAATAGAAAGGATTAAAGAAATGTTGTCTGTATCTTTAAGCAAAAATGTTGGAATGTTGCAACCAGGTGTCAGGAATACAGATATTAACATAGAACAATTGCACCGTTTAAGGGCAATTGATGAAGCATTAGCCTTAGATCGATAACAGTTAGTAAGGAAGTAGGATATGCATGCTGTGCCCCAGGTGAATTTTCCTGTTTTGCTTTCTTTGTTCCTTTGTCTAATTCCCGCTCTTTTATCTGTATAAATAAGACTGTTTGGGTCTTGCATGGCCACTCACATATTCTGAATGTTATTGGCGGAGCGCTGCGCTAATAAACAGAGTGGTCTGACAAATTGTGAGTCTTGATTCTAACTTTGACACAGGTGAATTCGAGGCATGGAAAACAAGAGCTTAAGGAGGCAGGATTTTATTCTGCACCTGGGATTTTGTCCCTTAGAATCACTGGGGACATTAGGGTTTGTCCTTTTTGTGTCACCTCTTCCTCCATCCCTCCCTCCCTCCTTTCTCTTCTCTTGCTTCCTTTGTCCTTTTACCTGTTCCCCTCCCAATACCAGGAGGGAGGGGGAGAGAGAGAGTGTGTGTGTGGTTTTTTTTAGTTTTTTGCAGGGAAGTGCTCTGCAGTTCTCACTGTGGGAGGTCTACCCAAAAATGTGAGGCTGAACTAGTGCTCGAGAAGTGATCCCCACCGGTGACCTGGGCCATCCTTTGGGCTCTCTGGTGAGATTCCTCAGCCTCCCCTCCTCAGTCTCTAGCCGGATTGGCTGAGCAGGGGGTTATTGACAGGGAGGAGACTCAGGTCCTTGTTTTTCTCTTTATAAGTCAAAGAGATGTTTGTGTTTCATGAATTTTGCCGCTTCTCTGCATTAGTTGTCTCTGAGCAGTTCATGATTCTCTCTAACATTGCAGTTCTCCTCAAATACTTGCTGAATAGTTACTGTCACTGTTGTTGGTCTGGAGCTCATCTGAGAGCACTTTATTCAGGTCATTCAGTGTCTGAAATTCAAGATCCAATGGGTAGTTTGAAAATCTGGGCTCTTGGGTCCTATTCCCAACTCTGCCTCTGACTGGCTGTGTGACCTAAGACAAGTCAATTCTCCTTTCTCAGCCTTAGCTTCTCCCTCTTTCAAGAAGAAATAATAATGATTCGCTCGCACCTACCTGACGGTGGGTGGAGGATGGGGATCCATTGGAGAGTGTCACTAGAAGTAGGGCATAATATGAGGTGTCCTATCACGTTTACTCAGAGCAGATTAACACGTAATAGAATAGCTGAAATAGTCTATTTTATTTGCATTTTTTATTTTGAAATTGTTAGAGCAGCAATGACTTAGCTCAGACTGAAGCATCTTATCTAATGTTTGAGATCTAAGTGTCTCCTCTTTGTGTGTGAGTAGACAATTTAACACACTCTGACAAACAGGAGATTCTTTTGTTTTGCAATACAATATTTTTGCAAAGAACTTTCATCCCACTTGTTATGATTTTGAGATAAAAACCGGATTAGCCTGAATGGGATTTTCTGACAGAAATGGATTCAATGAAATTTCCCCACCATCTCGATTCCTGGGCTCTATCCCTGCCTCTGGGGGGGTTTATTGCCTGTTAGAACAGGAGTCAGGACTGGTGGCTTCTCTTTCTGGCTCTGCCACCGCCTTACTGTGTAGGCGCTTGGGTAGGTCACTTCCCTTCTCTAGACCTCAGGCTCCTCCCATCTGTCCAAGGGAACAGGGACAGTTCTCGAACTCCGGGCAGTTGTGAGCCTGAGTGAGATAAGGGGCATTAAAGCCCTCTGTGAAGGAGAAAGGGGCGTTTCACAGTGTTTAGCACCAAGGAATTCCAAAGTTTGCTAAAATGTCTACTCTGTGGAAACAAGAAATGGTCGGGGCCAATCTTTAAATACTGCATTTTAAAAGCCCATTCAGGGATGTGAGTCCCTGTTTTTTAGGTACCTGTGGTTCTTTGCCAGCAGGAGAGAAGAGGTTCCTGCCTCCAGTTTTGTGGCCTTGACAAACCAGGTGCTGTGCCCCAGTTCTCGTCTGAGATCCCTGAAAAAGAACATCTTCCCATCCATGAACAAGACAAGACCTTTCTCTAAAAGGGGAACAAAGAGACCCCTGAGACTTACAAACTAGCTAGCCTCACTGCCATTGCTGGAGAGATCCTGCAATACATTCTTAAACACTCAGTTTGTCAGCAGCACCTACAGAATAGTTTGATTCTTAGGACTAGTGAACATGGATTTGTCAAGAACAAATCATTCCAAACCGATCCTCTTTCCTTCTTCGGCAGGGTTCTGGGCCTGGTGGAGGTGGGTAAACAGTAGATGGGATCTAGCTTGGGGTTGCTAAGGCTTTTCACACAGTCCCGTAGAACATTCTCACAAGCAAACGAGGGAAATACAGTCCAGCTGTAATCAGTGTAATGTGGGTGCAGAGCTGGTTGAAATCCCAGACTCCAGGAGCCCCTCTCCATGTTTGGCTGTCCAATGGAGAAGGTGTACCTAGTCGGTCCGGCAGGGATCAGTCTGTGGTCCGGTACTAGTCTATAATTTCATGTATGATTTGGAAAATGCAGTGGAGAGCATGCTCCTAAAATTTGCAACTGACACCAAGCACTTAGGAGCACAGGGTTGTAATTCAAAACGCCCTTAACAAATTGGAGACTTGGTCTTCTTGAGACAAACTCCATGGTTGGGCCCCTCACTCTAGGCGGGGCTGAAGTGAAACCGGAGAGCCAAACACTCCTCCTGGGCAGTGCACTCCGATCTTAAATAGTCAGATGCTGCTTAGCACTGTCAGAGCAGCTTTTGCTGGGGGATTCTCCCAGCACTTTCCAATAGTGCGAAAGTATGAAATCCCCACGTGACTGCTGGGGACAGAGCCCTAGAGGGGGGAGCAACTTGCCCAAACTCCCCCAGGAAAAGGAAAACAACCAGCAGTGGAACCAACAGGAATTCCAGCAATGGAACTCAGGAGTCCTGGGGCTGTGCTAGGGTGACCAGATGTCCCGATTTTATAGAGACAGTCCAAATTTTGGGGTCTTTTTCTTATCTAGGATCTTATTACCCCCCACCCCGTCCCGATTTTTCACACTTGCTGTCTGGTCACCCTAGGATGTGCACATGTGTGGGTCCCAGCTGCTCCCTGCCCCTCTCATTGAAGCAGATGTGCACGGTTACTGCACTGGGAACTGCAGGGCACCAGTGGTCATGGAGTTGGCTGGAGGTAGGGTCTGGCTGCAGGCAGGGCAAGGGGTGCGGGGCTGGTTGGCTTCAGGCAGGGGGGTGCATCAGGGGTTGGCTGGAGACAGGGCAGGGGATGCGGGGCTGGCTGCAGACAGGGCGTGCAGGGCTGGTGCAGGCTGGGGAGGTGTGGGGGCTGGCTGGCTTTGGGCAGGGCCATGGGGGGTGCGGCATGAGTTAGCTGGAGACAGGGCAGGGGGTGTGTCATGGGCTGGCTGTGGGGCTGGCTGCAGGCAGGGAAGGGAGGATGCGGCTGGTGTTGGCAGGGCAGAAGGTGTAGGGCTGGCTGGAGACAGAGGCTGGCTGCAGGCAGGGCAGGGCAGGGGGTGCAGGGCTGGCTGCAGGCAGGGCTTGGGGCAGGGCCGGTGCATGGAACTTTCACGCCCTAGGCGAAACTTCCACCTTGCACCCTCCTCCCCCGTGCACCCACCTTGAGGTGCCCCACCCGTGGCAACTCCCCCCGCCACCCTGAGGCGTCCCTCTTGTGACAGGATCCTCACTCTGCCCTGCGGCACCCCCCTCGCCCCAGCTCACCCGTGCTCCGAGCACGAGCACCCCGAGCACACTGTGGCCGCTTCACTTCTCCCGCCTGCCAGGCTTGCGGTGCCTAAGCCTGTCAGGCAGTCAAGCACCCTCCTCTGAGCCACAGCATCCCTGACAGTTGACAATAGAGGCACCTTAACAGCTGAATTCCTTCAATGTGTCCCCCTCCAGGTTCCAGCTCTGATCACCAGATACTCATGGTATGTCTATACTACCTGCCGAATCGGTGGGCAGTGATCGATCCAGCAGGGATCGATATATTGTGTCTAGTGTAGATGCAACACATCGAGTGCTCTCCCCTCGACTGCTGTACTCCAGCTCGGTGAGAGACCCAGGCAGAGTCTACGGGGAGCTGCAGCAGTCGACTCACCACGACTGTGACATTGTAAGAATAATCTAATATCTCTGTAAAAGGAGACAGGGCCAGAAGGAGTTAATTAACTCACCTCACCGACTGACTTGACCCATGGGTGAACCTTAAGAACTGGTTAGCAAGATGTGTAAATGAACAGAGCTTTAAAATGCAAGTCTGCATTTTTAGAGGTAGAAGGGGATATGTTTGCTCAGGTCTTGTGATGTAAGCAAACAAGTCTTGTCTATTGCTATAGTTTTAATTCAAAGAGCAAAAAAGGAATATTAACATTTATGATGACACTTGAGTGAAATAGTATTATTGTCTCTGTGTCTCTTTGAAGGTTGTGGTAACCTGTATTTCAACTCTGATGGATAAATTACCCTGTACTAATTGCCAGGATGTTTGGAAGGAGAGTTAAGCCTATTGTTTTCTCAGGCCGAAAGGCTGCTGGAAATCTATAAGAAGCCTGGGACACGATCCTTGTTCATCTCAGATCTGCTTTGGGTTTCAAGAGGGAGAAACCTTAAGCCACAAGGATTGAGATCCCCAGTCATTGACTGGAGCGATCCTGAATATGGAAATTGGACTATAACCTATGGACTATTTCTAAAAGGGCTTTTGGCAACTACAAGCTCACCTCTACTATGTATCTAAACCTCAAGAATTGAATTGAAGTCTATATGTTTATTAATCTTTTAACCAGAACTCTCTCGTTTCTTTTCTAATACATTTTAGCTTAGTTAATAAGAATTGGCTATAGCATGTATTTTGGGTGAGATCTAAGTTATAATTGAACCTGGGTATGTGGCTGATCCTTTGGGATCGGAAGAATCTTTTCTTTTATATGATGAAGTAAGATTTTCAGGAATCATCATCATATCTGACAGGTGTGTCTGGAAGGAGGCCTGAGGCTGGGTACTTTAAGGGAACTGCGTGGTTTAAACTTCTAAGTAACCAATGAAGTACTACAGAAGCTGTTTTGTGCTGTCTTGGTAAATCTAAGTATTGAAATAACCAGCAGCGTTTGGGATTTGTCTGCCCTGTCTTGTTTGCAGTTCACCCTGATTGAGTGATCTCAGCTGGCTCCCACAGGGAGCACTGTCACACCTACATCCAGGCTGTAGCGGTCCGGGGTATCTTAGGGGCCTTGGGGTGCACAGATACCTACGTCCAGGCCGTAGGGGTCCTGGGGGGGCTTAGAGAGTTTTGGGGGGGACACAGATACCAATCTCCAGGCTTTAGGGTTCCCATGGGGGCTTAGGGGGTTCGTGGGGTGCATATATTCCTAAATCCAGGCTGCAGTGGTACCCGGGGGGCTTAGGGGGTTAGTGGGGGGCATAGATACCTACGTCCAGGCTGGAGGAATCCTGAGAGTCTTATGGGATTTTTGGTGGCCCAAGATACCTATGTCCAGACTGTAGGCGTACCAGGGGGTCTTAGGGGTTCGGGTGGGCACAGATACCTTTGTCCAGGCTGTATTGGTCCCAGGGGGGGTTAGAGTTTCGTGAGGGGCACAGATATCTACGTCCAGTTTGTAGATGTCCCGGGGGGGTACAAATACCTACGTCCAGGCTGTAGGGGTTCCTGGGGGGTTAGTGGGTTTCTGAGGGGCACATATACCTACATGCACACTGGAGTGTCCCAGGGGGCTTCTGGAGTCTATATGGGGCACAGATACCAATGTCCTGGCTGTATAGGTCCCTGAGGGGCTTAGGGGGTTTGTAGGGGGCACAGATACCTAAGTTCAGGCTGGAGGGGTCTCCAGGGGTCTTAGGTGTTTGATGGGGGGCAGAGATACCTACGTCCAGACTGCAGGGGTCCCGGAGGGGCTTAGGGTCTGTCACGGAGTGTGGGGGAGTCCGGTCCTGCAGCCCTCTTCCTGGGACTCACAGTGACTCTCAGCCAGCCAGTAAAACAGAATGTTTATTGGACAACAGGAGTGAAGGATACAGCAGAGTTTGGAGGCACAAGCAGGACCCTGCAATCGAGTCCTTCTGGGGGTTCAGGAAACATAGTTCCCAGTTTGGGATTCCCTGAATTCCAACCACCCAGACCAAAATCGAAATTAAACCAACCCAACTCCCTCCAGACGGCCCCTTCCTGTGTCCAGCCTCCCGGGGAAAGTTGCCCACCCTCTCCCCCCTGCCTAGTTCGAGTTACAGGCTGAGCACGTGTCTGGTCCTAAAGTCACCCCCTGCTCTCCCATCCCCCACACAGACAGTCCCTACTCCATCACAGTAATGCCCAGAGAATTTCCCGCATGGAGCAACCATGACACCATGTGGTCACGCGGGGTAATGCACAAAGCATTTCCTGCATTGAGTAACAGTGACACTGTATCAGAGGTGTAGCCGTGTTAGTCTGGATCTGTAAAAGCAGCTAAGAGTCCTCTGGCACCTTATAGACTAACAGACGTTTTGGAGCATGAGCTTTCATGGGTGAATACCCACATGGACTTTTTTTGAGGTTCGAAATGACAGTCTGGACCTCTATGTTGAATGCTTTCGCCGACGTGCACAGGCAGAAATTGTGGAAAAACAACATCGCTTGCCTCATAACCTAAGTCCTGCAGAACGCAATGCCATCCACAGCCTCAGAAACCACCCAGACATTATCATCAAAGAGGCTGACATAGGAGGTGCTGTTGTCATCATGAACAGGTCTGACTACCAAAAGGAGGCTGCAAGACAACTCTCCAACACCAAATTCTACAGGCCACTTCCCTCAGATCCCACTGAGGAATACACTAAGAAACTGCAACATCTACTCAGGACACTCCCTACACTAACACCGGAACAAATCAACATACCCTTAGAGCCCCGACCAGGGTTATTCTATCTAGTACCCAAGATCCACAAACCCGGAAATCCTGGATGCCCCATCATCTCAGGCATTGGCACTCTCACTGAAGGACTGTCTGGATATGTGGACTCTCTACTCAGACCCTATGCCACCAGCACTCCCAGCTATCTCTGTGACACCACTGATTTCCTGAGGAAACTACAATGCATTGGTGGCCTTCCAGAAAACACCATCCTAGCCACCATGGATGTAGAGGCTCTCTACATGAATATCCCACACACAGATAGAATACAAGCTGTCAGGAACAGTATCCCTGATGATGTCACAGCACAACTGGCTGCTGAGCTCTGTGCCTTTATCCTCACACACAACTATTTCAAATTTGATGACAATATATAACTCCAGATCAGTGGCACAACTATTGGCACCCGCATGGCCCCACAATATGCCAATATTTTTATGGCCGACCTGGAACAACACTTCCTCAGCTCTCGTCCACTCACGCCCCTTCTCTACCTAAGCTACATTGATGACATCTTCATCATCTGGACCCATGGGAAGGAGTCTCTGGAAAAATTCCACCATGATTTCAACAGCTTCCACCCCACCATCAACCTCAGCCTGGACCAATCTATACGGGAGGTCCACTTCCTAGACACCACGGTGCAAATAAATGATGGTCACATTACCACCACCTTATACCAAAAACCTACGGACCGCTATGCCTAACTTCATGCCTCCAGCTTCGATCCCGGGCACATCACATGATCCATTGTCTACAGCCAAGCACTGAGGTACAACCACATCTGCTCTAACCCCTCAGAAAGAGACCAACACCTATAAAATCTCTACCAAGCATTCTGAAAACTACAATACCCACACGAGGAAATAAGGAAACAGGTCAACAGAGCCAGACGTGTACCCAGAAGCCTCCTACTGCAAGACAAACCCAAGAAAGAAACCAGCAGGACTCCACTGGCCATCACATACAGTCCCCAGCTAAAACCTCTCAAATGCATAATCAGGGACCTACAACCCATCCTGGACAATGATCCCACACTTTCACAGGCCTTGGGTGGCAGGCCAGTCCTCACCCACAGGCAACCTGCCAACCTGAAACATATTCTCACCAGTAACTGCACATTGCACCATAGTAACTCTAGCTCAGGAACCAATCCATGCAACAAACCTCGGTGCCAACTCTGCCCACATATTTACACCAGCGACACCATCACAGGACCAAACCAGATCAGCCACAGCATCACCGGTTCATTCACCTGCACATCCACCAATGTAATATACGCCATCATGTGCCAGCAATGCCCCTCTGCTATGTACATCGGCCAAACTGGACAGTCGCTACGGAAAAGGATAAGCGGACACAAATCAGATATAAGGAATGGTAGTATACAAAAACCTGTAGGAGAACACTTCAACCTCCCTGGCCACACTATAGCAGACCTTAAGGTGGCCATCCTGCAGCAAAAACACTTCAGGACCAGACTTCAAAGAGAAACTGCTGAGCTTCAGTTCATCTGCAAATATGACACTATCAGCTCAGGATTAAACAAAGACTGTGAATGGCTTGCCAATTACAGAACCAGATTCTCCTCCCTTGGTTTTCACACCTCAACTGCTAGAACAGCACCTCATTCTCCCTGATTAAACTACCTCATTATCTCTAGCTTGCCTGCATATATATACCTGCCCCTGGAAATTTCCACTACATGCATCTGACGAAGTGGGTATTCACCCACGAAATCTCATGCTCCAAAATGTCTGTTAGTCTATAAGGTGCTGCAGGATTGTTTGCTGCTTTTACAGATCCAGACTAACACGGGCTACCCCTCTGGTAAGTGACACCATGTGGCCACAAAGGGTAATGCACAGAACATTTGCTGCATGGTGCAACAGTGACACCTTGTGGCCATGTCGGGTAAGGCACTATCGATTTCCTGACTGGAGATAAAGTGACACCGTGTGGTCACACAGAGTATTGCACAGAGCATTTCCCGCATGGAGCAACAGTGACACTGTGTGGCCATCCAGGGTAATGCACAGAATATCACACCTAGGTAGATGCTGTAGAGATCCCTGGGGTGCTTAGGGGTCGTGGGGGGCACAGATAGCTACGTCTAGGCTGGAGGCATTCCAGTGGGGATTAGAGGCTTAATAGGGGACACAAATACCTACATCCGGGCTGGAGAGGTCCCTGGGCGGCTTAGGGGGTTGTGGTGAGCACAGACACATACGTCCAGGCTGTAGTGGTCCCTAGGTGTTAAGGGAGTTGGTGAGGGGCACAGAAACCTATGTATGGTCTGGAGTGGTGCCTGGGGGAATTAAGGGGTTGGGGTTGCGCAGATACCTATGTCCCGGTTGGAGGGGGCCTGGGGAGCTTCGGGGGTTTGTGTGTCATATACATAGCTACAACCAGGCTGGTGGGGGCCCTATGGGTCTTAGGGGGCTTGTGGGGGCCATAGATACCTATGTCCAGGCTGGAGAAGTCGTCGGAAGGGCTTAGGGCGTTCCTGGAGGTCACAAATATCTACGTCCAGGCTGGAGGGGTTCTGGGGGTATTAGGGAGTTATGGGGGGCACAGATACCTATTTTGATGCTGTAGGGGTCCCGGGGTTGCTTTGAGGCATTTTGGGGTACAGATACCTACGTCCATGCTGTAGGAGTCGCTAGGAGGATCAGTGTGTTCGTGAGAGTGCACAGTTACCTACATCTAGGCTATAGGGATCCTGGGGGGGGGGGCTTAAGGGTTTGTGAGGGGCACAGATACCTTCATCCAGGCAAGAGGGGTCTTGGGGGCCTTAGAGGGTTCGTGTTTGGCACAGATACCTGCGTCTTTTCTGGAAGGGTTCTGGGGGGCTTCGGGGGGTTGTGGGGATCTCAGATAACTATGTTGAGGCTGGAGGGATCCCATCATGGCCTAGGGGGTCTGTGCGGGCACAGATACTTGTGTCTAGGCTGGAGGGGTTTCGGGGATCTTAAGAGGGTTGTAGGGGCACAGATACCTATGTCCATGCTGGAGGGGCCCCGTCGTGGCTTAGGGGATTCGTGGGGTCAGAGATACCTACGTCTAGGCTGGAGGGGTCCCGGAGGGGATTAGCTGTCTTGGGGCGGAATAGATACCTACGACCCGATTGTAGGTGGCCCAGGGTAGCTTAGGTGGTTTGTGGGGGTCACAGATACAAACATCCATGCTGTAGGGATCCTGAGGGTCTTTGTGGGGCTTTGGGGGTCGCAGATACCTACCTACAGGCTGGAGGGGTCCTGTGGGACTTAGGGGGTTTGTAGGGCATACAGATGCCTACATCTGGGCTTGTGGGTTACCTGGGGGGCTTAGAGGTTTATGAGGAGCACAGATACCTTTATCCAGCCTAGATGGGTCCCAGTGGGATTAGGGAGTTGTGGGGGGCACAACCTATGTAAGCAGAAGCAGGATTAACTCTACCCTGACATCTATTGGTGAATTATGGCGAGTGTGGAAAAGAATTTCAGGGGCTGATCGTGTTTGCATAGGCACACCCACTCAGCCTGACACGGCCACGGCAGCCTGGGATGGTTGCTTTGGCAGCTGTGGTATCCCCAGTTTATTTGTTGTTGGGGCATGAGATGTGGAGTGTTGTCACCCTGATTGTGTGGATGAGGAACTGTGAAAATGCTTTGAGACAGGGATTCTCACCATCAATTGAGTGGCACTCGCTAGACAAGGGAGTGGGCTCCTTGAATGAACCAGAAATACCAGTTGCACCATTTTTTCTTTTAACAAGTGAATAGTAGAGCTGATTTTTCATTCGCTTAGTAGTTGGAATTCCAAGTTTCTGAACTGAAATCACTGAAAAGCTGTGTTAATTAGTGAGGGAGTCTGAAACTATATTGTAGAGCAGAGCAGCTGATGAAAAACAGCAGATTGTGAGATGATTGGAGTGGTCCATAGAGGGAGATAAGTCCAGCAGTTTTTAGGGACAGCTGGAGCAGATCACAAGTTGGCTAGCAGAGCAAAGCAGCTCGTGGGGAAAGCAAAAGTAGAATCCCACGAAGAAGCAGGGCAGTCGGCAGTGGACCACGTATGGTGCCCCTTTCTACCCAGGCTGGTGGGGGAAAACCCTGCACATAGACTCTTGAACTCTGGGGTTGCGGGACTGTGAGTGTTTTGGGGGTTGCTGGACTCTTGAAACATTTGAGGTATTGGACTTTGGAGTCTTGGGGTGATTTGGCGATTGCTGGACTCAAGAGCCAAGGGAAAAGGACATGGACTAGTTGAGTGTTTTCCCAATTTAATGCTATGTTGTTTATCTCACATGATTAAACGTTTTCTACTACACCCAGACTCTGTGCTTGTGAGAGGGGAAGTATTACCTCTTAGAGGCATCTAGGGGTGCGTATGTAAAATTTTCCCATGTCACTGGGTGGGGGCTCGAACTGGTTTGCATTACATTGTAGGGAAGGGACTCCTATATATTGAACCCCGTCCTTACTGCTATCAATTCAGTCTGGCAGAAGGGTTCCACCTACGCCCAGGCTGTAGGGGTCCCTGGGGGGCTTAGCGGGTTTGTGGGGGGCACAGATACTTAGGTCCAGGCTGTAGGGGTCACTGGGGAGCTCAGGGGTTTGGTGAGGGGCACAGATACCTAGGTCCAGGCTGCAGGGGTCCCAGAGGGGCTTAGGGGGTGTCACAGAGTGTGGTGGAATCCGGCCCTGCACCCCTCTTCCTGGGAAACACACTGACTCAGCCAGCCAGTAAAACAGAAGGTTTTTTTGACCAACAGGAAGGAAGGATACAGGAGAGCTCTTGAGCACAGCCAGGACCCCTCAATCGAGTCCTTCTGGGGGTTCAGGAAGCTTAGTTCCTAGTTTAGGATTCCTTGAATTCCAACAACCCAACTCCAAACCAAAACTGAACTAACTCCATCCAGCCGGCCCCTTTCTTTGTCCAGCTTCCCGGGCCAAGGTGCTGACCCCCTCCCCGCTGCCTTGCTCGCGTTACAGGCTTAGGTCCTGTCCTTCACCTAAAGTCACCCGCTGCTGTCCCATCCCCCACACAGACAGTCCCCACTCCATCACAGTAATGCACAGAGCATTTCCCGCATGGAGCAACAGTGACACCGTGTGGCCATGCAGGGTAATGCACACAGCATCACACCTACGTAGAGGCTGTAGAGATCCCTGGGGGGCTTAGGGGTCATGGGAGGTACAGATAGCTACGTCCAGGCTGGATACATTCCGGGGAGGCTTAAGGGGGTTCATAGGGTCACAGATACCTACGTCCAGGATTGTTGGGACCCTGGGGGAGTTAGGGGGGTTGTGGGGTGCATAGGTACTTGTGTCCAGGCTGTAGAGGTCCTGGTGGGGATTAGGGGCTTCGTGGAGGACACCAATACCTACGTCCAGGCTGGAGGGGTCCCTGGATGGCTTAGGGATTTGTGGTGAGCACAGTGGTCCCTGGGCGCTTAGGGACTTGGTGAGGGACATAGATACCTATGTATGTCTTGTAGGGATCAATGGGGGGGCTTAGTGGTATTGTAGGGGACACAGATACCTACGTCAATTCTATAGGGATTTTGGGGGGGGGGCTTACAGCATCTGTGGGGAACAGGTACCTACATCCAGGCTGTACAGGTCCCTGGGGGGCTTAGGGGGTTGTGGGGGGGCACAGATACCTATGTCAAGGCTGGAGGGGTCCCTGGAGGGCTTAGCAGTTCATGGGAGCACAGATACCTACGTCCAGCTGAGCTTTTCCCTGGGGGCAGCCGGCAGGCAGCTGCGATCAGCTGTTTGCTGGGCAGGCTTCACTCAACTGCTCCCCTTCCCTGCTCCCGCGGGGGCTGAGTGAGCCCCCCCCCACAAACAGTCTCAGGGTTCGGGGTGGGAGGTTAGGGGGAGGAGAATTGATACAATACGGTAGTAACTGTAATATTGATAATTACTGCAGCCAGGAGAGGTGAGGCATTTTAGAACTCGTTACTCAAAGAACTGAATTTAAACATAAGACGGAAATAAAATGATGAAATGCACAGACCTGTTAAAAAGCTCCCGAGACGGGAACTTCAGCCCCACATCTTCTGCCAGGGTCCAGGGCTTCTCCTCCCTGCCCCAGGGTGGCTCCTCTCCCCCTTCATCCCCCCCAGTGCAGCTCCTGCTGGGGTCTGGGCTTCTCCCCACCCGCCTCCCAACCCTGCGTGGCTTCTCCTCCTCTGCCCCAGCTTGGCACTTCTCCCCCCCCCCCACTGCAGCTCCTGCTGGGGTCTGGGCTTCTCCCCGCCCCACCTCCCAACCCTGCGTGGCTTCTCCTCCTCTGCCACAGCTTGGCACTTCTCCCCCTCACTGCAGCTCCTGCAGGGGCCCAGGGCTTCTCCTCCCCGCCGTCCCCTCCCCAGCATGGCTCCAGCCCAGTCCAGGGCTTCTCCTCCCCCACTCCAGCTCGACTCCTCTCCCCCCCGGCCCCCTGCCAGTATCTGGAGCTTCTCCTCCCTCCAACCTACCACTGCCCCCAGCCTCAGCCTAGCCAGGCTCCCTGGGGCACCCGATGCAGCTGTGGCCGGAGCCAAGCCTGGCGGGCAGGGAGCAGCGATTCACGCAGAGGCCATGGCAGAGCCATCAGCCCGAGAGGTGAGGGGCAGCACCAGGGAACGGGGCGGGCTGTGCTGCTACTGGCCCTGCACCCCCTCCCACCCCGACCCCTTAGGCTGTTTGGGGGGGGACTCACTCAGCCCCCGCAAGAGCAGGAAGGGGGGAGCAGCTGAGCGGAGACTGCCCAGCAAACAGCTGATCGCAGTTGCACGCAGGCTGCCCCCAGGGAAAAGCTCAGCTAGACGTAGGTATCTGTGCCCTCCACAACCCCCTAAGAGCCCCAGGGACCGATACAGCCTGGAAGTTGTCATCTGTGCACCCCATAGACCTCCTAATCCCCCCGAGACCCGTCTAGTCTGCACGGAGGTATCTCTGACCTCCAAAAACCCCCTAAGCCCCCCAAGACCCCTACAGCCTGGACGCAGGTATCTCTGACCCACAAGAACCCCCTGATGACTCCTTCAGCCGGGATATAGGTATCTTTACTTCCACAACTCCCTAAGCCCCCCAAGGGACCCCTACAGGCTGGACATAGGTATCTGCACCCCCTCCGCCTCCTAAGCACCCCTGGGACCCCTATAGCCTGGAGTTAGGTATTTGTGCCCCCCACGATCCCCTAAGGCCCCCCGGGACACCTACAGCCTGGACATAGGTATCTGTGACCCCCACAAATGCACTAAACCCCCAGGGAGCCCTCCAGTTTGGACGTAGGTATCTCTGCCCCCCACAACCCCCAATCCCCTCGGGACCCCTACAGCCTGGACTTAGGTATCTGTGCCCGCCCCGAACTCTAAGCACCTCCGAGACCCCTACAGCCTGATGTTAGGTATCTGTGCTCCCACAACATCCCTAAGCCTCCCAGCCACCCCTCTAGGCTGGACATGGTTATCTGTGCCACCCACGAACCCTATAAGACCCCCAGGGACCTCTCGAGGCTGGATGTAGGTATTTGGGCCCCCCACAAACCATCTAAGCCTCCCCAGCGACCCCTAAAGATGGGAGATAGTTATCTCTGCCCCCCACAAACCCCATAATGCCCACAGGGACCCCTACAGCCTGGAGATAGGTATTTGTGCACCCCAGAAACTCCCTAATCCTTCCCAGGATATCTCCAACCTGCATGTAGGTATCTGAGCTCCCCACGAACCCCCTAATCCCCCCCGGACCCTGACAGCCTGAACGTAGGGTTATGTGCGACCACAGCCCCTCTATGTGCCCCAGGAACATCTACAGCTAGGACGTTTGTATCTGTGCCCCCCCCAAACCCCCTAATCCCCACGGGAACCGCTAGAGCCTGGACGTAGGTATCTGTGCCCCCCACGAACCCGCAAAGCCCCCCAGGGACCTTTAAAGCCAGGACATTGGTATCTCTGCCCCCCATAAATCTCCTAAGCCCTCTGGGACCCTTCCAGCCTTCACATAGATATCTGTGACCCCCAGAAACCCCCTAGTGCCCCAGGAAGCCCTATACCATGGACGTAGGCATCTGTGACTCCAACGAACCTCCTAAACTACCCCGGACCCCTCCAGCTAGGACGTATGTATCTGTTCCCCCCTCTACCCCCAATCCCTTCGGGACCCCTAGACCCTGGACGTAGGTATCTATGTCCGCCCCAATCCCCTAAGCACCCGCATTATCCCTTTAGCCTGGACGTAGGTATCTGTGCTCCCACAACCCCCCTAAATGCCCCAGCGACCCTTTCAGCCTGGATGTACCTATCTGTGACTCCCACGAACCCCCTAAGCCCGCAGGGATCCCTACAGCTTGGACACAGGTGTCTGAGCACCCCATGAACCCCCTAAGCTCCTCGGGACACATCCAGCCTGGATGTAACTGAGCCCCCAGTGAACTGCCTAATCTCCCCGGGACAACGATAGCCTAAATCTAGATATCTGTGCCCCTCAAAAACCCCCATACCCCCCAGGACCCCTCCAGCCTAGGTAAGTATCTGTACCTCCAAGGCCCCCCTGGGACTCCTATAGCCTGGAGGTTCGTACCTGTGACCCCCACGAAACCCCAGGCCCTCAGGGACCCCTCCAGCCTGGACATAAGTATCTGTGCACCCCTCGAACCCATAAGCACCTGTAGGGACGCCTACAGCGTGGACTTAGGTATCTGGGGCCCCTCAAAACCGCCTAAGCCCACCAGGGAACCCTACAGCTTACAGATAAGTCTCTTTGCCCCCTCGAACCCCATAAGCCCCCGCGGACCCCTCCAACCTGGACTTAGGTATCTGTGCCTCCCTCGAACCCGCTAAGACCCCCAGGGACCCTCCAGCCTGGACGGAGGTATCTGTGCCCCCCACAACCCATATGTGCAGAGGAACCCCTCCAGCCTGGAGGTAGGTATCTGTGCCCACCAGAAACCCCCTTAGCCCCACAGGGACCCCTCCAGCCTGGATGCAGGTATCTGTGCCCCTCACAAATTGCCAAAGCTCCCCCCCGGGAACCCTCCAGCCTGGACCTATGTATCTGTGCCCTCCCAACATACTAATTCCCCCTGGAAGCCCCATTGCCTGGATGTAGGTATCTCTGGCCCTCACAAACCCCCTAAGCCCCCCAGGAACCCCTACAGCCTAGATGTATATATCTGTGCCCCCCAAAAATTAACAAATCCCCCCGGAGACCCCTACAGCATGGATCTAGGTATCTGTGCCCCCCAGGAACCCCCTAAACCTCCCAGGAACCACTCCAACCTGGACATAGATATCTGTGCCTCCCAAAAAAACCTTTAGCCCACAAGGGACTCCTAGAGTCTGGAGATAGGTATCTCTGCTGTCCGCAAAACCCCCTAATCCTCCCCAGAACCTCTCCAGCCTGGATATACATATCTGTGCCCCCCACAAACCCGCTATGTCCCCCGGGACCCCTCCAGCCTGGATGTAGATATCTGTGCCCCCCGACACCCTAAGCCCCCCCCAGTTCCTATAGCCTGGACGTAGGTATCTTTGTCCCCTACAGTAACATTAAGCCCCCCCAGGGACCCCTCCAGGATATACATTGGTATCTGTGCCCCTCACCAAGTCTCTAAACCCCCAGGGACCACTGTGCTCACCACAACCCCCTAAACCATCCAGGGACCCCTCCAGCTCAGATATAGGTATTGGTGTCCTCCAAGAAGCCCCTAATCCCCACCAGGACCTCTACAGCCTGGATGCAAGTACCTATGCCCCCCACAACCCACCTAACTCCCCCAGGGTCCCGACTATCCTGGACGTAGGTATCTGTTACCCTATGAACCCCCTTATGCCCCCCCGGAATGCCTCCACCCTGGACTTTGCTATCTGTACCTCCCATGACCCCTAAGCCCCCCAGGGATTTCTACAGCCTCTACGTAGGTGTGCTGCTCTGTGCATTACCCTGCGTGGCCACATAGTGTCACTGTTGCTCCATGCAGGAAATGCTCTGTGCATTACCCTGCATAACCACACGTTGTCACTGTTGCTCTGTGAGGGAAAAGCTCTGGGCATTACTGTGATGGAGTAGAGAATGTCTTTGTGGGGTATGGGAGAGCAACGGGTGACTTTAGGTGTGGGACAGGACCTAAGCCTGTAAATCGTGCTAGGCACTGGGGAGGAGATCAGCAACTTTGCCTGGGAAGCTGGACAAAGGAAGGGGCTGGCTGGAGGGAGCTGAGTTAGTTTAGTTTCGGTTTGGGGCTGGGTAGTTGGAATTCAGGGAATCCCAAACTGGGAACTAAGCTTCCTGAACCCCCAGAAGGACTCGACTGAGGGGTCCTGGTTGTGCCCAAAAGCTCTACTGAATCCTTCGTTCCTGTTGGCCAAAAAAACCTTCTGTTTTACTGGCTGGCTGAGTCACTGCGTGTCCCAGGAAGAGGGGTGCAGGGCCGGATTCCACCACACTACGTGACAGACCCTAAGCCCCTCCAGGACCCCTGCAGCCTGGACGTAGGTATCTGTGCCCCCACCAAATCCCTGACCCCCCCCAGGGACCCCATGAGCCTGGGCATAGGTGGAACCCTTCTGCCAAGCTGAATTGATAGCAGCAAGGACTGGGTTCAATACATACAGGTCCTTTCCCTATAACGGAGTGCAAACCAGCTCGAGCTCCCACCCAGTGACATGGGAAAATTTTACATACCCACTCCTAGGTGCCTCAAAGAGGCAATACTTTCCCTCTCGCAAGCACAGAGTCTGGGTGTAGCAAAAAATGTTTAATAACGTGAGATGAACAACAGAGCATTAAATTGGGAAAACACCTCAACTGGGCCGTGTCCTTTTCCCTGGGCTCTAGAGTCTAGCAATCCCCAAAACACCCCAAGACTCCAAAGTCCAATACTTAAAATGTTTCAAGACTCCAGCAACCCCAAAATCACCCACAGTCCCGCAGCCCCGAGTTCAGGAGTCTATCTGCAGGGTTTTTTCCCTGCCAGCCTGGGTAGAAAGGAGCACCTTACATGGTCCACTGCCAACTGCCCTGCTTCTCCATAAGATTCTGCTTCTACTTTTCCCACTAACTGCTCAGCTCAGTCCACCAGCTGAGCTGCTCCAGCTCTCTCCAAAAACTGCTCCACTCACCTCACTTCATAGGCCACTCCAACCATCCCACAAACTGCTCTTTTTTTTCAGCTCCTCTGCAATATAGTTTCAGACTCTCTCATTAGTTAACACAGTTTTTTAGTGATTTCAGCTCAGAAAAATGAACCTTCAATACTCAAGAGAACCAAAAATCAGCTCTACTATTCAACTGTTAAAAAAAAAAGATGCAATTGGTGTTTCTGGCTCACCCAAGGAGCCCACTTCCTTGTCTAGCGAGTGCCACCCAAGTGATGGTGAGAATCCCTGTCTCAAAGCAGTTTCACAGTTCCTCATCCACACAATCAGGGTGACAACAATCCACATCTCACACCCCAACAACAAATAAACTGGGGATACCACAGCTGCCAAAGCAACCATCCCAGGCTGCCGTGGGTGTGTCAGATGGGGTGGGTGTGTCTATGCAAACACGATCAGCCCCTGAAATTCTTTTCCACACTCGCCATAATTCACCACCAGATGTCAGGGTAGAGTTCATCTTGATTCTGCTTACATAGGTATCTGTGCCCCCCACAGCCCTCTAATCCCACTGGAATCCATCTAGGCTGGATAAAGGTATCTGTGCTCCCCACAAACCTTTAAGCTTAACCCCCCCAGGGTACCCACAAGCCCAGATGTAGGCATCTGTACACCCCACACGCCCCGAAAGACCCACAGGACCCTTCCAGACTGTAGGTAGGTATCTGTGACCCCCAGAGCCCCACAAAGACCCTCGGCACCCCTACAGCATGGATGTTTTTATCTGTGACCCCCACAAACCGCCTAAGCTATCCAGTGCCCCCTACCATCAGGACATAGATATCTGTTCCCCCCCGCAACACACCTAATAGCCCCCGGGACTCCTGCAGCCTAGACATAGGTATCTCTGACCCCACGAATCCCCTAAGCCACGACAGGACCCCTCCAGCATGGACATAGGTATCTGTGCCCCCACAACCCTCCTAAGATCCCTGAAACCCCTCCAGCCTAGATGAAGATATCTGTGCACCTCACAACCCCCCTAAGCCCCCGGAACCCCTACAGCCTAGACGCAGGTATCTGTGCCCAAAATGAACCCCCTAAGGTCCCTAGGACCTCTCTTGCCTGGATGAATGTATCTGTACCCCTTACAAACCCCTTAGCCCCCCCAGGATCCCTATAGTCTGGACTTAGGTATCTGTGCAACCTCACGAACCCACAGATCCTCCCAGGGACCCCTACAGCATGGAAGTAGGTATCTGTACCCCAAAATGCCCCAAAGCAACCCCAGGACCCCTACAGCTTCGATATAGGTATCTGTGCCCCCCCACACTCTAATACCCCCAGAACTCCTCCAGCCTGGATGCAGATATTTGTGGCCTCCAGGAACCCCTTAAGCACTCCCCACAACTTCTCCAGCCTGGACATAGGTATCTCTGCCCCCCACAAACCCTCTGAGACCCATAGGGCCCCCACCAGCCTGGTTGTAGTTATTTGTATGCCACACAAACCCTCTAAGCTCCTCAGGGCCCCCTCCAACTGGGACGTAGGTATCTGCGCAACCACAACCCCTTAAGTCCCCCAGGCACCCCTCCAGACCATACGTAGGTGTCTGTACCCCTTACCAACTCCCTAAACCCCCAGGGACCAGTACAGCCTGGACGTATGTATCTGAGCTCACCACAACCCCCTAAGCTGTCCAGGGACCTCTCCAGCCCAGACATAGATATTTGTGTCCTCCATGAAGCCCCTAATGCCCACTGGAACCCTCCAGCCTGGACGTAGTTATCTGTGCCCCCCCGTGACCCCAAAGCCCCCCACGGATCTCTACAGCCTCTACATAGGCGTGGTACTCTGTGCATTACCCTGCGTGGCCACAAAGTGTCACTGTTGCACCATGCGGGAAATGCTCTGAGCATTACTGTGATGGAGTAGGGACTGTCTGTGTGGGGGATGGGACAGCAGCGGGTGACTTTAGGACCGGACACGTGCTCAGCCTGTAACCTGAGCGAGGCAGGGGGGAGGGGGTCAGCACCTTTGCCCGGGAAGCTGGACACAGAAAGGGGCTGGCTGGAGGGAGTTGGGTTAGTTCAGTTTCCGTTTTGGGCTGGGTGGTTGGAATTCAGGCGATCCCAAACTGGGAACTAAGTTTCCTGAACCCCCAGAAGGACTCGATTGCGGGGTCCTGCTTGTGCCTCCAAGCTCTGCTGTATCCTTCGCTCCTGTTGTCCAATAAACCTTCTGTTTTACTGGCTGGCTGAGAGTCACTGTGAGTCCCAGGAAGAGGGGTGCAGGACCGTACTCCCCCACACTCCATGACAGACCCTAAGCCCCTCCAGGACCCCAGTAGCCTGGAAGTAGATATCTGTGCCCCCCACCAAACACCTAAGACCCTTGGAGACCCCTCCAGGCTGAACTTAGGTATCTGTGCCCCTCACAACCCCCCTAAGCCCCCCAGGGACCTATACAGCCAGGACATTTGTATCTGTACCCCATATAGACTCTATAAGCCCCCTGGGACACTCCAGTGTGCACGTAGATATATGTGCCCCTCAGAAACCCCCTAACCCCCCAGGAACCAGTACAGCCTGGACAACCCCCCTAATGCCCCCGGGGACATCTACAATCTGGACGTAGATATCTGTGACCTTCATGAAACCTCTAACCCCCCCTGGGACCGATACAGCCTGGACATAGGTAACTGTGCCCACCCGAACCCCTAAGACCCCCTGGTACCCCTACAGCCTTGTATCTTGGGCCCCCACAAATCTCCTAAGACTCCCAGGGTGCCTCCAGCCTGGACGTAGGTATCTTTGCCCCCCACTAACCCCAAAGCCCCCTGGTACCACAACAGCCTGGATGTAGGAATATGTGCCCCTCATGAACCCTCTAAGCCCTCCTGGGACCCCTAGAGCCTGGAGATTGGTATCTGTGTCCCCCTCAAACTCTCTAAACCCCCCAGGGACCCCTATGGCCTAGATGTAGGTATCTGTGCATCTCAAGGCCCCTAAAATCCCCCGGACCCCTACAGCCTGGATGTAGGTATGACGGTGCTGCCAGTGGGAGCCAGCTCAGGTCACTCAATCAGGGTGAACTGCAAACAAAACAGGGCAGACAAATCCCAAATGCTGGTGGTTATTTCAATACTTAGATTTACCAAGCCAGCACAAAACAGCTTCTGTAGTACCTCACTGATTACTTAGAAGTTTAAACCACGCAGTTCCCTTAAAGTACCCAGCCTCAGGCCTCCATCCAGACACACCTGTCAGATATGATGATGATTCCTGAAAATCTTACTTCAACATATAAAAGAAAAGGTCCTTCCAATCCCAAAGGATCAGCCACATATCAGGTTAAATTATAGCTTATATCTTACCTAAAATACATGCTATAGCCAATTCATATTAACTAAGCTAAAATTTATTAGAAAAGAAAAGAGAGAGAGTGTTAGTTAAAAGATTAATAGACATATAGACTTGAATTCAATTCTTGAGGTTCAGATATACAGTAGAGATGAGCTTGTAGTTGCCAAAAGTCCTTTTAGAAATAGTCCATAGGTTATAGTCCAATTTCCATATTCAGGGTGGCTCCAGTCAACGACTGGGGATCTCAATCCTTGTGGCTTAAGGTTTCCCCCTCTTGAAACCCAAAGCAGATCTGAGATGAAGAAGGATCGTGTCCCAGGTTCTTAAACATTTCCAGCAGCCTTTTGGCCTTTGAAAACAATAGGCTTAACTATCCTTCCAAACATCCTGGCAATTAGTATAGGGTAATTTATTCATCAAACACTTCAAATCCACACTGGAGACCTGCCAAACATGCCTGTGGGTCCCAATCTGGCTGACTCATTATACAAGAAGCACTTCCATGCTGGGCAAACAATGGTAGCCAATAAGGGAATGTATCAGATTCCAAGTTCAGACTGCAGGATACGTGAATGCTGACTCCCGAGGTTGTGGTTTAGTCCAGGCCTGCATAACTCGTAAAGTGGCAAGGGCAATATTACTCCAAAGAAAACAGCTGAGGGCTGAAACCTCACAGAACGCCCCCCAGCACCGCCCAGCCCCTCCGAAACACAAGCCCCCCAACACCACCCACCCTGCAAAAACAACGTCGCCAGCGCCTCCCAGGCCCCCCGAAACAATCCCCCCCCAAGTGCCGCCCGCCTAGTGGAAACAAACCCTCCTTCCCCAGCACCGCCCTGCCAAAACAGGGGTAATGAACCTTGCTAATATGTTATAGGGGGCCCCTAAGGTAGTGTAATTAAGGTAAAAGAAAACTGTCTCTTTGCCAGAAGTAGAATAAGATCTTTCCCCCACTTTGTAATCAGTTGCCCTGTTGACTGAATGAGGTGTGACTGAGGAAGGCGTGGAAGGCAGCACCTAGAGACAGCTGCACCCCTTGGCGACGGGCTGGAAGCCAGAGCAGATCAGTAGAACAGGTCAGCCACTGACTCACCATTCACCTCCTCAGCCCCCCGCTCACCTCCTCACCCCCCCTCCCCTGCTGCCGGCTCACCCGCCCCGCCTGTCACTGCCCACCCACTCGCCTCAGCCCCCACGGCTCATCTCCCTGCTCACCCGCTCGCCTCCTCAGCTCTCCTCCCCCACCGCCAGCTCACCTGACACCCCTGCCAATGCCCGCCCGCTTCCCTCCTCAGACCCCCACTCCCCCAGCTCACCTGCCCACTGCTCACCTCTGTTCCCCCCCTCCCTGGCTCACATACTCACCCCCCACCATTGCCCACCAGCTCGCCTCCTCAGCCTACCATCCCCGGCCAGTGATGAGCTGCCAAAATCTTAACAATCAGTTCCCTCCTCCCCCACGTGTGGGTTGTGGCCCACCCCTGCCCCTTGGGACTCCTGCCCCATCCAACTCCCCACGTTTCTTGACGCCCCTCCGGGGACCCCTACCCCATCTACCCTCCTTCCTTGTCCCCTGCTGCCCCATCCAACCTCTCCTCTCATTCCTGATGACCCCCGGGACCCTTGCCCCATTATACCACCCTTCTCCCTGTCCCCTGATGGCCCCTGGAACCCCTGCCCATGATGGTTCACACGGGAAGGCTGGGAGGGCTGAGAAGCAAACGGCGGCTTCGTGCTCAGGTCCAGGGAGGCAGAGGGGAGGTAGGTGAGCTGATGTGGGGAGCGGTTCCCCAGTGCCCCCCGCGGGTTATCTGCTGCGGTGCGGGCGGCCCCCATGCCCCAGCTCACTCTTTTCTGCAGAACTGCTGCCTGGCCATTCGATCCCTAGTGTGTAACAGTGAATGGGATTCTTCCATCCTAAGTGCAGGATTCTGCACTCATCCTTGCTGAACCTCATCAGATTTCTTTTGCCCCAGTCCTCTAATTTGTCTAGGTCCCTCTGTATCCTATCCCTACACTCCAGGATATCAATCACTCCTCTCAGTTTAGTGTCTTCTGCAAACTTGCTGAGGGTGCAATCCACACCATCCTCCAGATCATTAATGAAGATATTGAACAAAACCGGCCCCAGGACCGACCCTTGGGGCACTCCGCTTGAAACCGGCTGCCAACTAGACATGGAGCCTTTGATCACTGCCCATTGAACCTACGATCTAGCCAGTTTTCTATCCATCCTATAGTCCATTCATCCAGCCCATAATTCTTTAACTTGCTGGCAAGAATACTGTGGGAGACCGTATCAAAAACTTGCTAAAGTCAAGGAATAACACATCCACTGCTTTCCCCTCATCCACAGAGCCAGTTATCTCCTCATAGAAGGCAATTAGGTTAGTCAGGCATGACTTGCCCTTGATGAATCCATGCTGACTGTTCCTGATCACTTTCCTCTCCTCTAAGTGCTTCAGAATTGATTCCTTGAGCACCTGCTCCATGATTTTTCCAGGGACTGAGGTGAGGCTGACTGGCCTGTAGTTCCCCGGATCCTCCTTCTTTCCTTTTTTAAAGATGGGCACTACAGTAGCCTTTTTCCAGTCATCCGGGACCTCCCCCGATCACCATGAGTTTCCAAAGTTTCATTCTTCCGCTTTACTCTGCGCTGGTTAGGCCTCAACTGGAGTATTGTGTCCAGTTCTGGGCACCACATTTCAAGAAAGATGTGGAGAAATTGGAGAGGGTCCAGAGAAGAGCAAGAAGAATGATTAAAGGTCTTGAGAACATGACCTATGAAGGAAGGCTGAAGGAATTGGGTTTGTTTAGTTTGGAAAAGAGAAGCCTGAGAGGGGACATGATAGCAGTTTTCAGGTGTCTAAAAGGGTATCATCAGGAGGAGGGAGAAAACTTGTTCACCTTAGCCTCCAATGATAGAACAAGAAGCAATGGGCTTAAACTGAAGCAAGGGAGATTTAGGTTGGACATTAGGAAAAAGTTCCTAACTGTCAGGGTAGTTAAACACTGGAATAGATTGCCTAGGGAAGTTGTGGAATCTCCATCTCTGGAGATATTTAAGAGTAGGTTAGATAAATGTCTATCACGGATGGTCTAGACAGTATTTTGTCCTGCCATGAGGGTAGGGGACTGGACTCGATGACATCTCGAGGTCCCTTCCAGTCCTAGAGTCTATGAGACTATGGCCAATGTCTCTGCAATCACATCCGCCAACTCCTTTAGCACCCTCAGATGCACCACATCCAGCCACATGGACATGTGCTTGTCTCCAGTTTTTCTAAATAGTCCCAAACCACTTCTTTCTCCACAGAGGGCTGGTCACCTCCTCCCCAAGCTGTGCTGCCCAGTGCAGCAGTCTGGGAGCTGACCTTGTTTGTGAAGACAGTGGCAAAAAAAGCATTGAGTACATTAGCTTTTTCCATATCCTCTGTCCACTAAGTTACCTCCCTCATTCTGTAAGGGGCCCACACTTTCCTTGACTTTCTTCATGTTACTAACATACCTGAAGAAACCCTTCTTGTTACTATTAACATCTTTTGCTAGCTGCAACTCCATGTGTGATTTGGCCTTCCTGATTTCACTCCTGGATGCCTGAGCAATATTTTTATTCTCCTCCCTGGTCATTTGTCCAATCTTCCACTTCTTGTAGGCTGCTTTTTTGTGTTTAAGATCAGCAAGGATTTCACTGTGAAGCCAAGCTGGTCGTCTGCCATATTTACTATTCTTTCTACACATCGGGATGTTTTTTCCTGCAACCTCAATAGAGATTCTTTAATCCTTTAGAGGACTGGAACTGATTTCAGTGGAGGCACATGTTTGCTAGGTTTTTATGCATTTGCACAGGAAAATATTGAGTGTTTCCATTCATTTCAGGGATCCCTATTCAGTGGAACTCCTGAACATAAAGGAAATGCCATTATTTTTGTTGAAGGAAGAGGTTTATAAGGTGGCAATAGGATTTGAACCAAGAACCCTTTAATTTGCAGTCAAACACTCTACCACTGAACTACGTCCCCATGACTGTGTTCGAGATGTCTGTGATCTTAAAGATTTTGAAGGACAGGCCCTGCCTCGGAGATCTCCTGTTCTCTTCCCAGACCACAGTGCTTTTAAAAGGGGGTTTCATTAAACTTATAGATACATGGAGACACCACAACTTGCACACCCACCCACATAGCTTCCCCCAGTGACATAGCTACCACCTCTCAGGGAGATGGAATAACTACACGAACAGGACAGCTCTCTCCCCTCTGCTTAGAGCATCTTCATTCTTTACGAATAGGTAGGAAATAACCTCCTGAATGGACAGTAGCCGATTGATCAAATATTGCTGGGTCTGCATTCAATATTGGTAACTGGTCATGCTGGGCTGGATGAGTAGGAGCATCGCCAGCAGATTGAGGAAAGTGATTATTCCCCTCTACTCAGCAGAGGTGAAGCCACATCTTTTTTTTTTTTAATGAATGATTGGAGATATACCTATTTTCTAGAACTGGAAGGGACCTTGAAATGTCATTGAGTCCAGTCACCTGCCTGCACTAACAAGACCAAGCACTGATTTTTGCCCCAGTTCCGTAAGTGGCCCCCTCGTGGATTGAGCTCACAACCCTGGGTTGAGCAAGCCAATGCTTAAACCACTGAGCTATCCCTCCCCTCCTTCTGGAGCATTGCGTCCAATTTTTGCCCTTCCACTACAGAAACAAATTGGAGCGAGTCTAATGAAGCAGCCACGGCTGGCCCCTGTCACATTAATCAGAGTCATGCAGCTTGGGCTGTGAAGTTACAGTGTCCGTATCTAGGCTCAGGCTCTGTACCCTGCTCTAGGAGCCCAGAAGGTTAGGAGAGAGTTTAGCGAGTGAAAATGGTAAAACCGCAATGAAGTATGGACTCATGGCATTTCTCCATTGTTCTATCTGCTTTGGGGCAGGGACAATGACACATCCAGCTGCATTTGCTATTTCAAAGGGCAGTCTAGGATTTTCATTCTCACCCATGGTGCACAAAGCAGGACTCAACCCTTGGTGTAAACTAAACGAGCTGCCCACAGATTCTGGCAGCCACAATGAGCCTTTTGGTGTGAGAGCTCAGACCTGCCCCTGTCCCAGAGGGAGGGGGTCATCTGTGACGGGCTGGAACACTGACCTATCAGCTCTTAACTTCCAAACTTTCAGTAAGTCTTTTATCAATGCCTCTGAGCGTAATTTAAACCATAAGAACAGCCATACTGGACTAAAACTGCATCTAGCTCTGTGTCTTGTCCTCCGGCTGTAGCAAATACCAAGTGCCCCAAGAACTACTTAGCAAGGCACCCGGCGGAGTTGAACCCAGGATCTCCTGTTTACAAAACAAGCGCTTTAGCCAGCTAAGCCATGGTGCCTGCCTGTGGTTAAGGGGCACTGTCTGCGCACACCTGACTCCCTGCCATCCCCACCAGGGCCTGACAAGCTTTGCATGTGTTTGGATTCTGCAAAGCAGAGGAGCAGGTGACATTTTCCTTGCAAGCTGTGTTTGTGTAAATCTTTGGCCAGGTCTGCACTACAAAGTTATTTTAACATCAGGTGTGTGAAAAACACACAACGCTCCCTCGGTCGGCACCCTTCTCCTCTGTCCCAACCCACAACCCTCCTATTCCCAGTACCCCTCAATCCCAACCTTGACAAGAGGCCTAGAGCTTTTTGCAGCAAACTTAATGCGACAAGTTGTCAGTGTAAATGCTGCTGTTCATTATATCACCATAACTGGCCTCCTCCAGTATACCACAATGCCCGCCGTGAACTCACCTGCCCTGCATTCCTGCTACAGAGGCTGGACCCCTCCCCTTTCATAGCTCCAGAACGTTCTGACTGCTGAGCTGCTAGCTACACCGGCATTGGTTTGCTATAACTGCATTGCTTGGGGGAGTGTAAATTTTTTATACATCTAAGTAATGTAGTTACACCAACCTAATTTTGTAGCGTAGACCTGTCCAAATAAACACTCACACACCTTGGGAGTAAACCTTCCCCTGCTCCTCTGCTTTACAGAATCCAAACACAAGAAAAGTTTATCAGGGCTCAATGGGGATTGGCAGAGTCAGGTGTGGGCAGACACGATACTTTAAGTAACAGCAGGCGCCATGGCTTAGCTAGTTACAACACCTGTTTTGTAAACAGGAGATCCTTGGTTCAACTCCTAGCAGTGCTTGGTTGAGTGCTTTTTGGGGCACCTGGTGTTGGCAACTGTCAGAAAACAAGATTCAGAGCTAGATGGACCTTTGGTCTAGCCCAGCGTGGCTTTTCTTATGGTTTAAATTACACTCACAGGCACTGCTAATAGAGTTACTGAAAGTTTGGGTGTTAAGAGTTGGTAGGTCAGTGGTCCAGTCCCCTCAATGCAGTTTTACCATTTCCACTTGCTAAACTCCCTCCCGACCTTCTGGGCTCCTAGAGCAGCGGACTGCACCTGAGCTGAGACACGGACACTGCAACTTTACTATAGACCAAGCCGCATGACCCTGATTAATGTGACCTGGGCCAGCCATGGGTGTTTCATTGCACTGGAGACGTAGCCTAATGTTATGTCTATGCTGCTATTAACACACTCACGGCACCTGCCTCAAAGCCCGGCCAGTTGACTCAGGCTTATGGGGCTTGGGCTGCAAGACTATAAAATTACAGTGCAGACAGATGGGACTTGAGCCCAACCTCTGAAACCCCCAGGAGGAGTGAGGGTTTCTGAACCCAGGCTTCAGTGTGAACACAAATATCCGGACCACAGTTTTTAGCCCCTCAGCTTTAGCTCCATGGGCCCAAGTCAGATGACCCAGGCTGGCCATGCTGCCATCTTTATCCCAGGAGAGATAGACTCTACAGGTACGTCTCCATTGCAATGTCAGCCCTGGTGTGGCACGCTGTGCTCAAAGCACTACCTGGAAGCCTCATATTCACCACTCTCATATAATGATGATACGGTTTGTACAAAGTCTGCCTGGTGAGGTATCATTTCAAAAGTCTTGATCTATTGAACACTAATATTGTGTTGGACTGTGTGTGTAGCATTGGTTGGGAAGTTATGAAGTTTGCTCTGTGTGTGTTACTGAGATATATTATGAGGTTGCGAAATGCCCACCACCAGCCTTTCAGGTGTGACAATGGAGGAGCCAGACTCGCTGCTGGCCCATTAAAAGGGATCCACACTCCCAAGGACTATCCCAGGAACTGTGTACAATGCAGACTTCTCCGAGATAGCACAGTGACAATGGACACTGCTTGACTCACATCCTAGCAAAGGTAATTCCTAGCAAGTTGGAAGAAACTATGAAAGAGGGGAAGAGACATTATGAGTTAGCCTCTCTCCCTCACAACTCAACACCTGGAAACACATCTGCAGGACAAACACTGAATCTAAATAAATCAGAAGAAAATAATAATAATATATTCAAATCAAAGTCTCCAAACAGACTAGTATTGGTTTCTCAGCAAAAAATTTCAGTTTGAGGAATTTTCTTTTCTCAGTCAGACTTTGCCAAGGGAAGTGGAGAAAAAATGTTTTTGAGTTGCTTCTTTCAGAACAGCCTGGCCTAGACACTATCTCTGGTTCACTGTTTTGGTCTTGCTCAGGATGGGAGTATTTTAATTATTTGGGAAGGTCCCAGGGTGTTTGTGAGAGATTATGAGGATGTTCCCTTTTGAGATAAAAACTAAGAAATACAGGACTAGAGAATTTTCTTAGAAATCTGAGATTTAGACTTTTTATTTGAAGCGGGGTGCGGGGGTTAGATTCTGAGAAGGTTTTTTTTTTTGCGAGAAGAAACATTGTTTGATCTGTCATTGTACCAAAGGGGGAGATGGTTGTCTATGAAGGAGGAGTGAAGACTAAATGCTTCCGACGAGGATTGGATTTGAACCGATGCATGCAGAGCATAACGGATTAGCAGACCCTCACCGTAACCACTCAGCCACCTCATCTGAGCTGTCAGGGAAGGATCAGGAAGAGAAATCTAAGGCTGGCAGAGATAGGGACACAGGAGTTTTTAAATACTAAGCATAAGCAGGGTCTGAATGAGCTCCCCCTTCACATCTACTGAGGAGCTGGGGAAAGACTTCAGGAACAGACCGTTTGCACAGACACACCTACTCTGCGTATGATGCGGCCGCTTCCTCAAAATGACCAGTTTGGGATGGTGGTGGGTTACAAATCACTTTAGGATTGAGTGCAATGAAATGTTATTCTTCTTCCTGTATGAGTGAAGGGCAGCAGAACAGACCTAGTCTGTCCTGATGGAGGGGTAGGTGGGTGAGGAATAGCTTTTATTGGACTGCAGAGAAGTGATTGAGGACATCACCCTAAACCAGTGGTCCCCAAACATTTCACATTGTGCCCTCTTAGCCATGGCTGTGGCCCCTTGGAAGCCACGATTGAGAACCGAGTTTGGGAGTGGGGTTGTTGCTTGCTGCGGAGAGGGGTGCAGACAGGGGTAAAGGGGTCGAGGCCGGGCTGGGAGCCAGAGTCTCAGGCTGAGGGTGGGGTTGGGGAAGAGCTGGGACAGAGTGGGGCTGAGTGGTGCTCCCTCCCTGCCCTCCATGGGAACTGGCTCAGGCCCTAAGTTGCCCCCATGAATGTTCCTCTGTGTTCCCCTAGGAGTCACGCCCCACATTACAGGGAGCACTGAACACTACTCGCTAAGCAGGGGCTAATGATGCCAAAGCCCAGGGAAAGGGAGAACAAGTACAGGGGCCCCAGCACAAGAACCATGGCCCCAAACCCTCTTCTGTCTGTGGCCTTGCCCTCTTTCAACCTTTCCACCCATGGCCCCATCCACTAGTCACTTCTTTTCCACTCCTTCCCCACTGGCCCCACCCTGCTCACTCATTTACTCCCCTCCCCACACTGCAGCCCTGAGACCAGAGAAGCTCTGTAGCCCCTGGGCCACAGCGGGGAGTGGGAAGTCCTCCAGCCCTAGGGCTGACATGGGGGAGACTTTTCCAGGGGTCCCAAATCAGCCGGGGCACTCGGGCAGCATGCAGCAGTGCAAAGGTGCATGCTGCGGGTGTAGTGTCAGACACAGCTTCCCGGGGGGACTCCCACATTTCTCCCTGCATGTACCTGGTGGAGAAGCATTGTGGGGGGAGGGGCAAGTGGTGACACAAAGATACAGCTCACCCACCCCCAACGTTCCTCTGTGGCCCCATAGAGGGTTGGGGGAGAGCGAGGAGCAGCACTATGTGCTCCATTCGTCCTGGTCACTTTTCCCACTTGCTCTGTGCTGTGAGGGGAGAATCAGAAGCTGCTGCTCTCTGCCCTGCCCTTATGCAGCCCAGCTGAGGAAAGTGACCTGGATGCAGGGAGCTCGGATGATCTCACTTCTTGCCCCCACATCCCACAGCCCCTAGGGGTGCCTGGAGGAGCAGCGTTCCAGGGAGAAGTGGGGGGCAGCAATACCAACTGCTCCATGCACACAGGTCAGTGTCCCCACATGGGCGCAGGAGGGAGTGCAGGGGTTTCTCTGATGCCTATTCTATCAATATTGTCACTCAATACCAGGCACTCAAATTCACCCGTCTTAGTACTTAAACTTTTAGCATTTGTATTTAAGCACTTCTAAAATGTGTCTCATTTTAGCTGTCTGCTATTACGTGATGTAATTGAGGGAGACTCTTTCATTTCACTGTTTCTGATCAGAACCTACCTGTACATTATCATCTTCCATCCTCTCCTCCTTACTATTCTATAAAGAATCCCTGTGAATAGTTCCTCTCCTAACGGATGTCTCTGTTTGAACCCTGTGCTCCTCAGCGCCTGTCAGCTTTCCCCCAGCTCTGAGGCTGTGTCTACACTGCGCACCTTACCACGGTGCAGCTGTGCCACTCTAACCGTGCTGTTGTATGCTGCGCTGTGTGGCCATCCTTATCATTGGGAGAGAGCTTCCCCGGCAACAAAACCAAACCACTACAACGAGGGGCAGGAGCATCGTCACCAGGAGCACAGCTCCCCCAACGAAGCGCTGTTCACACTGCTGCTTTGCATGGCTCAAATTTTGGCATTCTAGGAGTGTTTTTTCTCACCTGACTGACAAAATTTTTAGCAACAAAAGCCTTAATTTAAAAAAAACTCCTCTGCAACCTATTTAATGTAACCTTTATACAACCTTTATACTGCCTCCAGTTTTGGTGTCCTCATTTGAAAAAGATGTTGTGAAATTAGAGCTGGCGCAGCAAAGAGCCACCAAATGTTCTGATGGCTGCAGAAAAATGCCTTCTAGTGAGCTATTGAAAGAGCTCAACCTGTTTAGCTTTTCAAAAGACGATTGAAAGGTGAGTTCATTGAAGTGTTGAAGTGCCTTAATGGAGAGAAAAATTGAGTATTAAAGGGCTCTTTAATCGAGCAGAGAAAGGCATAAAAAGACTCAATGGCTGGAAAGTGAAAAGAGACAAATTCATATTACAACTAAGGCACAAATAGTCAAGAGTGAGGATGATTCACCACAGGAACAAGCTACTAGGGGAAGTGCTGGATTCGCCATCTGCTGCTGTCATGTAATGAAGACTAGATGCCTTTCTGGAATGTGTTTGCCCCAAAAGTAGCTCTTGTGTCATACAGGCGGCCTGTGATATGCAGCGGATCCAATCAGATGCTCTAATGGTCTCTTCTGGCCATAAAGTCGACTAATTTCTGAAAAACTGAGTGTAGCATTGGGAGCAGCGTCTGATGTTTTCCTGTCTAGCCGGCTTGCTGCCTAGAATGAACGCTCCTTGAGTGGGGTGATCCACAGGGAGTAGCTCAAACCTCCAAAGTGCCTGGCCAGGGGCAGGATATTGGCACAGCAAGGGAGGGGTGTGGTAGTGACATCACAAAGGCCTTTTGCAGGACCTCAGACTATTCGTCCAAGGTGGTGGGAGGGTGGTGACCTCACAGAGAGATGCTGACATCAGCCAGGCAGAACAGGGGTGAGGGGCCAGGGAAACCTCAGAGACCCCTGTGGCTTTGCTTCAGCAAGTCTCCTTCTCCAGGTCTCTCTTTGAGGACTGAGAGAGTATTCGGGTTCATGGACGTGAGTGCCAGGAGGAACCTCTTTTGAGTTTTCTCCTTCCCTTTTAGTGATTTTACTAGAAAACAGCCATCCCTGTTTAGAAGATAAGAGCCTCCTGGAGGTTTGAAACCTGTTCAGTCTGATCTATCTGGTGACAAGTGAATTCTAGGCATGGAAAACACGTGTTAAGGAGGCAGAATTTTTTTGCGCACCTGGGATTTTGTCCCTTAGAATCATGGGGACATTCGGGTTTCACCTTTTCCTCCATCCCTCCCTCGCTCCTGTCTCTTCGTCTCTTGTTTCTTCTGTCCTTTCTCCTGTTCCCCTCCCAACACTAGGAAGGAGGTGTGTGTGTGTGTGTGTGTGTGTGTGTGTGTGTGTGTGTGTGTGTGTGTGTGTGTGTGTGTTGCGGGCGAGTGCTTTTGCAGATCCCACTGTGGGAGGTCCACACAAAAATGTGAGGCTGAACTAGTGCTCAGGCAGTGATCCCCAGCAGTGACATGGGCCATCCTTTGGGATTTCTGATGAGAACCTTCAGCCTCAGTCTCTACCCTGATTGGCTGAACAAGGGGTTATTGACAGGAAGGAGTCTCAGGTCCTTGATGGTCTCTTTTAAGACCAAGGTAATAAGTCAGAACCAGTTCTATGTTTGATGAATTTTGCTGCTTCTCTGCATTAATGGTCTCTGAGCAGTTCATGATTCTCTGTAACATTACAGTTCTCCTCAAATACTTCCTGAATAATTACTGTCACTGTTGTCTGTCTGGAGCTCATCTGAGAGCACTTTATTCAGGTCATTCAATGTCTGAAATTCAAGATCCGATAGTTTGTTTGAAAATCAGGGCTCTTGGGTCCTATTTCCAACTCTGCCACTGCCTGGCTGTGTGACCTAAGACAAGTCAATTCTCCTTTCTCAGCCTTAGCTTCTCCCTCTTTCAAGTAGGGATAATAATGATCCGCTCTAACCTACCTCACGGGGGTGGAGGATGGGGATCTATTGGAGAGCGTCACTAGGAGTAGGGCATAGTATGAGGTGTCCTATCATGTTTACTCAGAGCAGATTAACACATAATAGAATAGCTGAAATAGTCTATTTGATTTGTATGTTTTTATTTTGAAATTGTTAAGAGCAGCAATGACTTAGCTCAGACTGAAGCATCTTATCTAATGTTTGAGATCTAAGTGTCTCCTCATTGTGTGCGAGGAGACAATTTAACACACTGTGACGAACAGGAGATGCTTTTGTTTTGCAACACAATATTTTTGCAAACAACTTTCATCCCACTTGTTATAATTCTGAGAAACAAGCTGGTTTAGTCTGAATGGGATTTTCGGACAGAAATGGTTTCAATGAAATTTCTCCACCATCTCGATTCCTGGGCTTTATCCCTTCCTCGGGAGTGGTTTACAGTCTGTCAGAACAGGAGTCGGGACTGGTGGCTTCTCTTTCTGGCTCTGCCAGTGCCTTGCTGTGTAGGCGCTTGGGTAGGCCACTTCCCTTCTCTGGATCTCAGGCTCCTCCCATCTTCCCAATGGGAACAGGGACAGTTCTTGAACTCTGGGCAGTTGTGAGCCTGAGTGAGAGAAGGGGTGTTAAAGCCCTCTGTGAAGGAGAAAGGGGAATTTCACGGTGTTTAGCACCAAGGAATTCTAAAGTTTGCTAAAATGTCAAGTCTGTGGAAACAAGAAATGGTCGAGGCCAATCTTTAAGCAGTGCCTTTTTTAAAGCCCGTTCAGGGATGTAAGTCCCTGTCTTTTAGGTACCTGGGGTTCTTTGTCAGTAGGAGAGAAGAGGTTCCTGTCTCCATTTTTGTGGCCTTAACAAACCAGGTGTTGTGCCCCAGTTCTCGTCTGAGATCCCTGAAAAAGAACATCTTCCCATCCATAAACAAGACAGGACCTTTCTCTAAAAGGGGAACAAAGAGACCCTTGGGACTTACAGACTAGCTAGCCTCACTGCCACAGCTGGAGAGATCCTGCAATACATTCTTAAACACTCAGTTTGTCAGCAGCACCTACAGGATCATTTGGTTCTTAGGACTAGTGAGCATGGAATTGTCAAGAACAAATCATTCCAAACGAATCCTCTTTCCTTCTTTGGCAGGGTTCCAGGCCTGGTGGAGGTGGGTAAACAGTAGATGGGATCTAGCTTGGGGTTACTAAGGCTTTTCACACAGTGCCGCAGGACATTCTCACAAGCGAACGAGGGAAATGCAGTCCAGCTGCAATCAGTGTAATGTGAGTGCAGAGCTGGTTGACAGCCCAGACTCCAGGAGCCCTACCCCAGATTTGGCTGTCCAACGGAGAGGGCTTACCTAGTGGGTCCGGCAGGGATCAGTCCACGTCCGGTAGTATTCAATATTTTCATGAATGATTTGGAAAATGCAGTGTAGAGCATGCTTCTAAAATTTGTAGCTGACATCAAGCACTTAGGAGCACAGAACTGGAATTCAAAACGCCCTTAATAAATTGGAGACTTGGTCTTCTTGAGCCAAACTCCATGGCTGGGCCCCTCTCTCTAGACTGGGCTGAAGTGAAACCCCTGAGGCAAACACTCCTCCTGGGCAGTTAGTTCCTCCCTTGAATGGTCAGATTCTGCTTAGCACTGTCAGAGCAGCTTTGGCTGGGAGATTCTCCCAGCAGTTTCCAATAGCGGGAAACTATGAAATCTCCATTTGACTGCTGGGGACAGAACCCTAGAGTGGGGAGGAACTTGCCCAAAGTCCCCCAGGAAAAGGAAAACAACCAGCAGTGGAACCAACAGGAAACCCAGCAATGGAACTCAGGAGTCCTGGGGGAGTTCTAGGGTGACCAGATGTTCCGATTTTATAGCCACAGTCCGAATTTTGTGGTGTTTTTCTTATTAAGGATCCTATTACCCCCCACCCCGTCCCTATTTTTCATATTTGCTGTCTGGTTCCCTAGGTTGTGCACATGTGTGGGTCCCAGCTGCTCCCTGCCCCCATCATTGAAGCAGATGTGCAGAATTACTGCCCTGGGAACTGCAGGGCACCAGTGGACATGCGGTTGGCTGGAGGTAGGATCTGGCTGCAGGCAGGTCAAAGGGTGCGGGGCTGGCTGGCCTCAGGCGGGGGGTGCATCAGGGGTTGGCTGGAGACAAGGCAGGGGGTGCGGGGCTGGCTGCAGACAGGGCGTGCAGGGCTGGTGCAGGCTGGGGGAGTGTGGGGGCTGGCTGGCTTTGGGCAGGGCCGCAGGGGGGTGTGACAGGAGTTGGCTGGAGACAGGGCAGAGGGTGTGTCGGGCTGGCTGCAGGGCTGACTGCAGGCAGGGCAGGGAGGATGCGGCTGTGTGGGCAGGGCAGAAGGTGCAGGGCTGGCTGGAGACAGAGACTGGCTGCGGGCAGGGCAGGGCAGCGGGTGCAGGGCTGGCTGCAGGCAGGGCATGGGGCAGGGCCGGTGCGAGGATGTTTCATGCCCTAGGCAAAACTTCAATCTTGCGCCCTCCCCCCCTGCACCCCCATCCTGAGGCGCCCCACCCGTGGCAGCTCCCCCCTCCACCCTGAGATGCCCCTCTTGTGGCAACTCTCCCGCTCTGCCCTGTGGCACCCCCCCTTGCCCCAGCTCACCCCTGCTCTGAGCATGAGTACCCCAAGTACGCCATGGCCGCTTCACTTCTCCTGCCTCCCAAGCTTGCGGTGCCTAAGCGTGCCAGGAGTCAAGCACCCTCCTCTGAGCCACAGCAGCCCTGACAGCTGACAATAGAGGCACCTTAACCCCTGAGTTCCTTCAATGTGTCCCCCTCCGGGATCCAGCTCCGATCTCCACATACTTGGGGTATGTCTATACCAGCTGCCGAATCAGTGGACAGCGATCGATCTAGCGGGGGTCGATATATTGCGTCTAGTGTAGATGCAACACATCGAGTGCTCTCCTGCCAACTGCTGTACTCCATCGTATCTGACAGGCGTGTCTGGATGGAGGCCTGAGGCTGGGTACTTTAAGGGAACTGCGTGGTTTAAACTTCTAAGTAACCAGTGAGGTACTACAGAAGGTGTTTTGTGCTGACTTGGTAAATCTAAGTATTGAAATAACCAGCAGCGTTTGGGATTTGTCTGCCCTGTTTTCTTTGCAGTTCACCCTGATTGAGTGACCTCAGCTGGCTCCCATGGGCAGCACCATCACACCTACATCCAGGCTGTAGGGATCTGGGAGATCTTAGCGGCCTTGGGTGGACAGATACCTAAGTCCAGGCCGTACGGGTCCCTGGGGGGCTTAGAGAGTTTTGGGGGGGACACAGATACCAATCTCCAGGCTCTAGGGGTCCTTTGGGGGTTCGTGGGGTGCACATATTTCTACATCCAGGCTGTAGTGGTACCGGGGGGCTTAGGGGTTAGTGGGGCCATAGATACCTACATCTAGGCTGGAGGCATCCTAGGAGTCTTAGGAGATTTGTGGGTGCCCAAGATACCTATGTCCAGGCTGTAGGGGTAGCAGGGAGTCTTAGGGGTTCGGTTAGGCACAGATACGTATGTCCAAGCTGTATCGGTCATGCGGGGGTTATAGGTTTCATGATGGGCACAGAGATCTACGTCCAGACTGTAGATGTCCCTGAGGGGTTAGGGGAGTTGTGGGGGTACAAATACCTACGTCCAGGCTGTAGGGGTTCCTGGGGAATAGTGGGTTTCTGAGGGACACATATACCTATATGCAAACTGGAGTGTCCTGGGGGGCTTCTGGAGTCTATATGGGGTACAGATACCAATGTCCTGGCTGTTTAGGTCCCTGAGGGGCTTAGGGGGGTTGTGGGGAGAAACAGATAGCTAAGTTCAGGCTGGAGGGGTCTCCGGGGGTCTCCGAGGGTCTTAGGTGTTTGGTGGCAGGCACTGATAAATACGACCAGGCTGCAGGAGTCCTGGAGGGGCTTAGGGTCTGTCACGGAGTGTGGGGGAGTCTGGTCTTGCACCCCTCCTCCTGAGACTAACAGTGACTCTCAGCCAGCCAGTAAAACAGAAGGTTTTTTTGGCCAGCAGGAGCAAGGGATACAGCAGAGCTTTTGGGCACAACCAGGACCCCTCAATCGAGTCCTTCTGTGGGTTCAGGAAGCTTAGTTCCCAGTCTGGGAATCCCTGAATTCCAACAACCCAGCTCCAAACCAAAACTGAACTCACTCCATCCAGCCGGCCCCTTCCTATGTCCAGCTTCCCAGGCAAAGGTGCTGACCTCCTCCCCCCTGCCTCCCTCAGGTTACAGGCTGAGCACTTGTCCAGTCCTAAAGTCACCCCCTGCTCTCCCATCCCCCACACAGACAGACCCCTCTCCATCACAGTAATGCACAGAGCATTTCCCGCATGGAGCAATAGTGACACCGTGTGGCAACGCAGGGTAATGCATAGAGCATTTCCCGCATGGCGCAACAGTGACACCATGTGGCCACGCAGGGTAATGCACAGAGCATCACACCTATGTAGAGGCTGTAGAGCTCTCTCGGGGGGCTTAGGGCTTGTGGGGGGCACAGATAGCTACGTCCAGGCTGGAGGCATTCTGGTGTGGATTAGGGGCTTCATGAGGGACACAAATATCTACGTCTGGACTGGAGAGGTCCCTGGATGGCTTAGGGAGTTGTGGTGAACACAGATACATACATCCAGGCTGTAATGGTCCCTGGGGGTTTAGGGAGTTGGTGAGGGCACAGAAACCTACATATGGTCTGGAGGGGTCCCTGGGGGACATAAGGGGTTGTGGTTGCGCAGATACCTACGTCCCGGTTGGAGGGGGCTCTGGGGAGCTTAGCGGGTTTGTGTGGCATACAGACACCTACAAACAGGCTGGTGGGGGCCCTACGGGTCTTAGGGTTTTTGTAGTGGGCAGAGATACCTATGTCCAGGCTGGAGAAGTTCTGGGGAGGGCTTAGGGGGCTCCTGGAGATCACAAATGTCTACATCCAGGCTGGAGGGGTTATGGGGGTATTAGGGAGTTGTGGGGGGCACAGATACCTATTTCGAGGCTGTAGGGGTCCTGGGGTTGCTTTGGGGCATTTTGGGGTACAGATACCTATGTCCATGCTGTAGGGGTTTCTGGGAGGATCAGTGGGTTCATGAGGGTGCACAGATACCTATGTCCATGGTGTAGGGATATTGGAGGGGGTTAGGGTTTTGTGGGGGGCACAGATACCCTCATCCAGGCAAGAGGGGTTCTGGGGGCCTTAGGGGTTCATGTTTGGCACAGATACCTGCGTCAAGGCTGGAGGCATTCTGGGGGGCTTAGGGGGGTTGTGGGGGCACAGATAACTATGTTGAGGCTGGAGAGGTCCCATCGTGGCCTACGGGGGTTGTAGGGGTCACAGATACCTGCGTCTAGGCTGGAGCGGTTTGGGGGATTCTCAGGAGGGTTGTGGGGGCACAGATACCTATGTCCATGCTGGAGGGGTCCCGTTGTAGCTTAGGGGATTCGTGGGGTCAGAGATACCTATGTCTAGGCTGGAGGGGTCCCGTGGGTGATTAGGTGTGTTGGGGGGGAACAGATACCTACGTCCCGATTGTTGGGGGCCCTGGATAGCTTAGGTGGTTAGTGAGGGTCACAGATACAAACATCCATGCTGTAGGGGTACCGAGGGTATTTGTGGGGCACTGGGGGTCACAGATACCTACCTACAGTCTGGAGGGGTCCTGTCGGTCTTAGGGGGTTTGTGGGGCATAGAAGATGCCTACATCTGGGCTTGTGGGTTCCCTGGGGGGCTTAAAGGTTTGTGGGGAGCACAGATACCTTTATCCAGACTAGATGGGTCCCGGTGGGATTAGGGGGTTGTGTAGGTCACAGATACCTATGTAAGCAGAAGTTGGATGAACTCTGCCCTGACATCTGGTGGTGAATTATGTCGAGTGTGGAAAAGAATTTCGGGGGCTGATCGTGTTTGCATAGACACACCCACCCCGCCTGACATGACCATGGCAGTCTGGGATGGTTGCTTTGGCAGCTGTGGTATCCCCAGTTTATTTGTTGTTGGGGCGTGAGATGTGGAGTGTTGTCAACCTGATTGTATGGATGAGGAACTGTGAAACTGTTTTGAGACAGGGATTCTCACCATCAACTGAGTGGCACTCGCTAGACAAGGGAATGGGCTCTTTTGGTGAGCCAAAAATACTAATTGCACCTTTTTCTCTTTTTACAGATGAATAGCAGAGCTGATATTTGATTCTCTTAAGAATTGGAGTGCCAGGTTTCTGAGCTGAAAGCACTAAAGAGTTGTGCAAACTAGTGGGGGAGTCTGAAGCTATATTGCAGAGCAGAGTAGCTAATGGAGAGAAGTAGTTTGTGGGATGGTTGGAGTGGCCCATGGAGTGAGGTGAGCAGAGCAGTTTTTGGGGACAGCTAGGTCAGATCGCAGGTCGGATGGAGGAGCAGAGAAGCTGGTGGACCGAGCTGAGCAGTTCGTGGGGAAGGCAGAAGCAGAATCCCACCGAGAGGCAGGGTAGTCCGAAGTGGACCATGTAAGGTGCTCCTTTCTACCCTGGCTGGCAGGGGGAAAAGCCCTGCAGATAGACTCTTGAACTCGGGCTGAGGAACTGTGGGTGATTTTGGGGTTGCTGGACTCTTGAAACATTTGAGGTATTGGACTTTGGAGTCTTGAGGTGGTTTGGGGATTGCTGGACTCAAGAGCCCAGGGAAAAGGACACGGCCTAGTTGAGATATTTTCCCAATTTAATCCTATGTTGTTTCTCTCACGTTATTAAGCTTTTTCTGCTACACCTAGACTCTTTGCTTGTGAGAGGGGAAGTATTGCGTCTTCGAGGCACCTAGGGGTGTGTATGTAAATTTTTCCCATGTCACTGGGTGGGGTCGGGAGCTGACTTGCATTACATTGTAGGGAAGGGACCCTTATGTATTGAACTCAGTCCTTGCTGCTATCAGTTCAGCCTGGCAGAAGGGTTCCTCCTACGTCCAGGCTGTAGGGGTCCCTGGGGGGCTCAGGGGTTTGGTGGGGGGCACAGATACCTAAGTCCAGGCTGCAGGGGTCCCGGAGGAGCTTAGGGGGTGTCACAGAGTTTGGTGGAATCCAGCCTTGCACCCCTTTTCCTGGGACACACAGTGACTCAGCCAGCCAGTAAAACAGAAGGTTTTTTTTGGCCAGCAGGAGCAGGGGATACAGCAGATCTTTTGGGCACAACCAGGACCCCTCAACTGAGTCCTTCTGGGGGTTCAGGAAGGTTAGTTCCTAGTTTGGGATTCCCTGAATTCCAGCAACCCAGCTCCAAACCAAAACTGAACTAACTCCATCCAGGCGGCCCCTTTCTTTGTCCAGCTTCCCGGGCAAAGGTGCTGACCCCGTCCCCGCTGCCTAGCTCGAGTTACAGGCTTAGGTCCTGTCCCTCACATAAAGTCACCCGCTGCTCTCCCATCCCCCACAGATAGAATCCCAACTCCATCACAGTAATGCTCAGAGCATTTCCCGCATGGAGCAACAGTGACACCATGTGGCCAAGCAGGGTAATGCACAGAGCATTTCTCTCATAGAGGAACAGTGACACCGTGTGGCCGCATAGGGTAATGCACAGAGCATTTCCTGCATGGAGCAACAGTAACACCGTGTGGCTATGCAGGGTAATGCACAGAGCATCACGCCTACGTAGAGGCTGTAGAGATCCCTGCGGCGCTTTGGGGTCATGGGAGATACAGATAACTACGTCCCGGCCGGAGGCATTCCGGCGTGGCTAACGGAGGTTCGTAGGGTCATAGATGCCTACGTCCAGGACGGTCGGGACCCTGTGGGAGTTAGAGGGTTTGTGGGGGGCATAGGTACTTGCGTCCAATCTGTGGAGGTCCTGGTGGGGATTAGGGGCTTCGTGGAGGACACCAATATCTACGTTCGGGCTGGAGGGTTCCCTGGATGGCTTAGGGGGTTGTGGTGAGCACAGTGAATGCTGGGTGTTTAGGGACTTGGTGAGGGGCACAGATACCTATGTATGTCCTGGATGGGGTCCCTGGGGGGGCTTAGTGGTATTGTAGGGGACACAGATTCCTACGTCCAGACTATAGGAATTCTGGGGGGGCTTAGGGAGTCAGGGGGCACAGATATCTACATCCAGGCTGGAGGGGTCCCCAGGGGCTTAGGGGGGTTGTGGGCGGCACAGATATGTACATCCAGGCTGGAGAGGTTCCGGGGAGGATTAGAGGGTTTTGCGGATGGCAGAGATACCTATCTGCATGCTCTAGGGGTCCCTGGGGGGCTTAGGGTTTTTTTTGGATTCACAGATATGTATGTCCATGTTGGAGTGGTTCCTGGGGGGGTTAGGGGGTTCCTGGGGAGCACAGATACCTAGGTCCATGCTGTCGGGGTCCCCGGGTGGATTAGGTGTTTTCTGGGGGGCACTGATACATACATCTAGGCTGTAGAGGTCCCTGGGAGGCTTAGGGGGTTTGTGGGGGACAGAGATACCTACATGCAGGCAATAGGGCTTCCAGAGGGAATTAGTGTGTTGAGGGGGCACAGATACCTAGGTCCAGGCTGGAGGGTTCCGGCAGGGGGGGCTTAAGTAGTTTGTGAGGGGCACAGATACCTGCATCCAGGCTGGAGGGGTTCCTGGGGGACTAAGGGGGTTTCTGGTGGGCACAGATACCTACCTCCAGGCTTCAGGGGTTCCTCGGCACTTAGGGGTTGTGGGTGGCACAAATACCTCCATCCAGGCTGGAAGGTCCCTGGTGGGCTTAGTGGGTTCAGGGGGGGCACAGATACCTAAGTCCAGGCTGGAGGGGTCCAGGGGGCTTATGGGGTTCGGGGGGGGCACAGATACTTATTTCCAGGCTGGAGGGTTCCTGGTGTGGGTGTTGGGGTTTCGTGGGGGGCACAGATACGAACGTCCAGGCTGTAGGAGTCCCAGGGGGGCTGTGGGGGTACAGATACCTACATCTTGGCTGGAGAGGTCCTGGGGAGTATAGGGGGTTTGTGGGGGGCACAGATACTTAGGTCCAGGCTGTCGGTGTCCCGGGGGGCCTTAGGGGATCGTGGGGGGCACAGATACCTATGTCAAGGCTGACGGGGTCCCTGGAGGGCTTAGTGGTTCATGAGGGCACAGATACCTACGTCCAGCTGAGCTTTTCCCTGGTGGCAGCCTGCACGCAGCTGTGATCAGCTGTTTGCTGGGGATGCTCTGCTGAACTGCTCCCCTCTCCCTGCTCCTGCGGGGGCTGAGTGATTCGCTCCCCCCAAACAGCCTCAGGGGTCGGGGTGGGCGGGGGTGTGGGTCCAGCAGCAGCACAGCCTGCCCCGCTTCCCTGGGGCTGCCCCGCACCTCTCGGGCTGATGGCTCTGCCATGGCCTCCGCATGAATTGCTGCTCCCTGCCCGCCAGGTTCGGCTCTGGCCACAGCAGCATCGGGTGCCCCAGGGAGCCCAGCTAGGCTGGGGCTGGAGGCAGTGGGAGGTTGCGGGGAGGAGAAGCTCCAGATACTGGCAGGGGGTAGGGCAGTGAGAGGAGCCGAGCTGGAGTGGGGGAGGAGAAGCCCCGGCCTGGGCTGGAGCCACGCTGAGGATGGGGCGGGGGGGGAGAAGAAGCCCCGTGCCCCTGCAGGAGCTCCAGTGGAGCGGAGAAGCCAGACTGGGTTGGGAGGTGGTGGGAGAAGCCCAGACCCCAGCAGGAGCTGCACTAGGGGATGGTGAAGCGGGAGAGGAGCCAACCCTGGGGCAGGGAGGAGAAGCCCTGGACCCTGGCAGAAGATGTGGGGTTGAAGTCCCCAGTTCAGGAGCCCCAGCCACCTTAGTGGCAAAAGGGTCAAGGCTTCAGCCTTGCAACCACTCTGTGTAGAGCTGGCCTGAGCCCCTCTCGCTCCCATCCCCCCTGTGGAGCTGGCTCTCACTCTCCAGTTGTGCAGAAATTCAGCCCCAATCTCCCCATGTTGGGATCCCCGTTTCCCCCCCCCCGTCACCCAGCCATGAATGGATTTAGCCCAGGAGGCAGGATCAGCATTGGCCCCATTTGGCACGTTGGCTCTAGGGCACAAGGAGGTGCTGTGACTTTCCCAAGGCTAAGCAGGGAGTCTGTGGCAGAGCAGAGACTCAAACCCAAAACACCTGAGCCTGAGTCCTGTGCCTTAACCACAAGGCAACATTCCCACAGAAGGAGAGGGAACCTCCTCTGCCACTTTGAGTGTGTGGGTGGGAGCAGCCACTAGACAGAGCTGCCAGGAGGTGGGGGGGTTGGATAGTTGGGGAGGTGATTAGTGGATTTGGGGGTCTCTAGAGGGGGCAGTCATGGGACAAGGAGCAGGGGGGTTGGATGGGTTGAGTGCTCGGGGGGTGTCTGTCGGGGGGTGGACCAGGGTTGGGGCAGGCAGGGAGCAGAGGGAGTTGGATGAGTCGGGAGTTCTAGGAGTCCGGTCAGGGGGCAGGGAGTGGATGGATAGGAGTGGGAGTTCCAGGGGTCTATCTGGGGGCAGGGGTGTGGATTAGGGTCAGGGGGACAGGTAGGGGGCAGTGTCCTAGGGAGACAGTTACAATGGGGGGTCTCAGGAGGGGGACCAAACCCTGGGATAGGTTTTGCTGCAAGACAAGATAGCACAGTAGCCAATGGTTAACAGGTTACATAATGTCTCCACTGTTGATCTCAAATTAGTAAGTTAACATTTCATTAACACTTTGATAAAACGTTATTAGTATAAAATATATATGTTGAATTCTGATTTGGGGTCCATAGGAATGGAGCAACTCCTTTGACTGTCCAACAGGTACATTCCTAGGGGTTAAAGCAAAGAAACAGTGAAAGTATATGGCAATAAAGATTGTTTTCTGTGTTTTCTGAAGGCAGGCATTTGTCTTTGGGAAGGGAGGTGGAAGGATGCCATATCTTATACTGACATGTGCCAACTTTTCATAAACTCAAGGTTGGATCTCTGGGAAGAACGTCTCCCTACAGAAGAGACTGACACAATAGGAACAGGGATTCTTTGTTCAATCTGCAACTCTGAATAAGACACAATTCTGTAGTTCTTAGCTCCAACACCTGGCAATTTGCTGAACAATCCTATCTTAGTAAACAAGGCTTTCTGTTAACCCAGCTTTCTTTTAGCTGGTCACTATTTGCTAGGCTTCTCGTCCCTTGACCCTACTCTGGACTTTGGGTCTGGAAAAGAGCTGGCACAATCCATAGACCAGGTTGTTATACAAAATGCACATGCATTTTAACCCTTCACGTACAGTAATGGCAAAGTTCTTGGTTCAGGCTTGTAGCAGTGATGGAATAAACTGCAGGTTCAAATCAAGTCTCTGGAGTCCATCCACAGCTAGGATGGGTCATTCAGTCCTTTGTATAGAGATTCAGTTTGTAGCAATGTCCCTCCATAGGTATGAAGCAGGATTGAAGACAAGATGGAGAAGAGGCATCAATCTTTTATAGTCTCTTGCCATGTGGTCTTTGCTTTCTTTGTCCCAAGGACACTCAATCCAGCACTTGGCATAGAAAAACCTTGGAGTTCTGTCCATAGGCAGGTCCCTGCATACCTTGCTGAGTCACAAGGCGTATCTGCCTTCTCTCTATGGGTAGATTGAATAGCTGATGGTCCTTAATTGGCCATCAGGCAGGCTAGGCAGAACTGAAACCAACTTGTCTGGCTGGGGTGTTCCCCGGAAGCAGAGCACAAGTTTGAAATAGGGACAGCATAGAGCCAATATTCATGACTTCAACTACAAAAATGATACACATCTAGAGATAGCATCATTATAATCAACCAATCAGAATCTCTCCATAGACTCCTTACACAACAACCTTTCTACAATTTTGGTTACAAATATAGAACAGTGGCTGCAACAGTGATCTATACAGTTAAAGATTATGTCAATAACGCAACAGGAGGTGACACGGTGTCAGTGAGACTGATACTGGAATACTGCCTCCAGTTTTGGTGTCCTCATTTGAAACAGATGTTGTGAAATTGAAGGTGAAGCAGCAAAGAGCCACCAAATGTTCTGAGGGCTGGAGAAAAATGCCTTCTAGTGAGCTATTGAAAGAGCTCAACCTTTTTAGCTTCTCTAAAGAAGATTGAAAGGTGATTTCATTGAAGTGTTGAAGTGCCTTAATGGAGAAAAAAGATTGAGTGTTAAAGGGCTCTTTAATCGAGCAGAGAAAGAATAACAAGACCCAATGATTGGAAGGTGAAAAGAGACACATTCATGTTACAATTAAGCCCCAAATAGTCAACAGTGAGGATGATTCACCACAGGAACAAGCTACCAAGGAAAGTGGTGGATTCAGCATCTCCTGATGTCAGTCAATGAAGACTAGATGCCTTTCTGGAATGGGTTTGCCCCAAAAGTAGCTCTTGTGTCATACCGAACGCCTGTGATATGCAGGGGGTCAGATCAGATGCTCTACTGGTCTCTTTTGGCCATAAAGTCGACTAATTTCTGAAAAACTGAGTGTAGCATTGGGAGCAGCGTCTGATGTTTTCCTGTCTAACCGGCTTGCTGCCTAGAACGAACGCTCCTTGAGTGAGGTGATCCACAGGGAGTAGCTCAAACCTCCAAAGTGCCTGGCCAGGGGCAGGACATTGGCACAGCAAGGGAGGAGGGTGACAGTGACATCACAAAGGCCTTTTGCAGGACCTCAGACTATTGATCAATGATGATGGGGAGGTGGTGACCTCACAGAGAGATGCTGGCATCAGACAGGCAGGACAGGGGCGAGGGACCAGGGAAACCTCAGAGACCCCTGTGGCTTTGCTTCAGCAAGTCTCCTTCTCCAGGTCTCTCTTTGAGGACTGAGAGATTATTCGGGTTCACGGACCTGAGCGCCAGGAGGAACATCTTTCAAGTTTTCTCGTTCCCTTTTAGTGATTTTACTAGAAAACAGCTGTCCCTGTTTAGAAGGTAAGAGCCTCCTGGAGGTTTGAAACCTGTTCAGTCTGATCCATCTGGTGACAGTTGAATTCTAGGCATGGAAAACACGAGCTTAAGGAGGCAGAATTTTATTCCACACCTGGGATTTTGTCCCTAAGAATCACTGGGGACACTAGGGTTTGTCCTTTTTGTTTCACCATTTCCTCCATCCCTCCCTCCCTCCTTTCTCTTCGTCTCTTGCTTTTCTCCTTTCTCCTGTTCCCCTCCCAACAGCAGGAGAGGGGTGTGTGTGTGTGTGTGTGTGTGTGTGTGTGTGTGTGTGTGTGTGTGTTGCGGGACAGTGCTCTGCAGTTCTCATTGTGGAAGGTCCACCCAAAAATGTGAGGCTGAACTAGGGCTCGGACAGTGATCCCCACCAGTTACCTGGGCCATCCTTTGGGCTCTTTGGTGAGAACCCTCAGCCTCCCGTCCTCAGTCTCTACCGATTGGCTGAGCAGGGGGTTATTGACAGGGAGGAGACTCAGGTCCTTGTTGTTCTCTTTTAAGACCAAGGAAATAAGTCAGAACCAGTTCTGTGTTTGATGAGTTTTGCTGCTTCTCTGCATTAATTGTCTCTGAGCAGTTCATGATTCTCTCTAACATTGCAGTTCTCCTCAAATACTTGCTGAATAATTACTGTCACTGTCATTGGTCTGGAGCTCATCTGAGAACACTTTATTCAGGTCATTCAGTGACTGAAATTCAAGATCCGATGCTTAGTTTGAAAATCAGGGCTCTGGGGGCCTATTCCCAACTCTGCCTCTGACTGGCTGTGTGACCTAACACAAGTCAATTCTCCTTTCTCAGACATAGCTTCTCCCTCTTTCAAGTAGGGATAATAATGATCTGCTCTTACCTACCTCATGGTGCATGGAGGCAGGGCTGGCTCTAGGTCTTTTGCCACCCCAAGCAAAACAAATTTTGGCTGCCCCCACCCCAGCCCTGGGCCCCCCCCCACACACTCTCCTGCTGCCCAAGCCCTGGGCTCCCCCCCCACCTGCACTCCCTGGCACTCCAATTCTGGGCCTCCTCCCATCCGCATCCCCCTGCCATCCCAGCCCTGGGCTCTCCCCTCCACACAAGTGCTGCCCCAGCTCTTAGCTCTCCCCTCCCCGCCCACCAGTGCTCCCCCATCCACACACCCCCTGCCGTCCCAGCCCAGCCTGACTGGCTGTGACCTGAGACAAATCAATTCTCTTTTTCAGCCTGAGTTTCTCCATCTTTTAAGAAGGGATAATAATGATCTACTCTTACCTACCTCACAGTGGGTGGGGGATGGGTATCCATAGGAGAGTGTCACTAGGAGTAGGGCATAATATGAGGTGTCCTATCACGTTTACTCAGAGCACATTAACACATAGAATAGCTGAAACAGTCTATTTTATTTGTTTTTTTTTGTTTTGAAATTGGTAAAAGCAGCAATGACTTAGTTCAGACTGAAGCATCTTATCTAATGTTGGAGCTTTAAGTGTCTCCTCTTTGCATGTGATGAGACAATTTAACACACTGTGACAAACAGGAGATGCTTTTCTTTTACAAAGAACTTTCATCCCACTTGTTATGATTTTGAGAAACAAACCGGTTTAGTCTGAATGGGATTTTCTGACAAAAACGGATTCAATGAAATTTCCCCACCATCTCGATTCCTGGGCTCTATCCCTATCTCTAGAAGGGAGGGGGACGGTTTGTCCTTTAGAACAGGAGTCAGGAGTTTTGGCTTCTCTTTCTGGCTCTGCCACCACCTTTCTGTGTATGCCCTTGGGTAGGTCACTTCCCTTCTCTGTACCTCAGGCTCCTCCCCATCTTTCCAATGGGAACAGGTACAGTTCTCCAACTCTGGGCAGTCATGAGCCTGAGTGAGATAAGGGGCGTTAAAGCCATGTGTGAAGGAGAAAGGGGAGTTTCACAGTGTTTAGCACCAAGGAATTCTAAAGTTTGCTAAAGTGTCTAGTCTGCGGAAACAAGAAATGGTCAGGGCCTAACTTTATTAAAGCCCATTCAGGGATGTGAGTCCCTGTCTTTTAGGTATCTGGGTTTCTTTGCCAGCAGGAGAGATGAGGTTCCTCCATTTTTGTGGCCTAAACAAACCAGGTGTTGTGCCCCAGTTCTCGTCTGAGATCCCTGAAAAAGAACATCTTCCCATCCTTGAACAAGACAGACCCTAACATGCTAGTTACATTTTAATAACACAAAAGCCTCCTCAAACCCAGTGTCACAATCACTGGAATGATTTTGCCTTGATATTTTACCGGTCGCAGACACAAAGCGAGTCAAATTACAGTTTCTCTTCAGAGTCAGTGCACACACAAGAATCCGGAGGCTTTTCATTCCTTAGGTTCTGCTGCCATTTCATTTCTGTTCTCTTCCAAGACTGATCATTGTGCAAAGCAATGTTTGGCCTTGGGAGTGTCCCCTCTGGTCCTGCCTGCTGTGTATGGTCAATTTAAAATGGCCCAGGGACCCCCGCCGCCACCACCACCAGCCCAAGGGGGCTAAGGCAGCTTTCTGCTTGTCCTCGCTCCGTGTGGCACACCACCCTTGGAAGCAGCTGGCATGCCACTGCAACCCCTGGGGTGTGTGTGGGTGGGTCTCCCCGAGTGCCAACTCTGCCTTCTGTGGCAATGGGAGCTGTGGGGTGGAGTCTACTGGCAGCGATGGACAGAGACACTCCCAGCCCTCCTGCTTAGAGGCTTCCAGAGAGAGGTGCAGGTTGCTTTCGGAAAATGCCCGAGGTAAATGCTGCACCCCTCACCCTCTCATGCACCCTACACAACCTGCTCCAACACAAACCCCATATCCGCACCCAAACTCCCTCCAGGACCCTGCCCACCACACCCACTCCTGCACCTCAACCCTCTGACTGAGCCCAGACTGTGCACCCAAAGTCTTTCCTAGAGCCCAACCCCTCTCCCTCCCACACCCAAACTCCCTCCCAGAGCCTTACACAGGTGTGGGGTGGGGCACGACTTGGTCCCATTCTGGGAACCACCAAAAATTATATAAACCTGCCACCCCTGTCCAGCCCAACCTTCTGCTGATGCACCTCAGCCCACACCCGTACAGGGTTTGAAGCTTTCATTGCTTAAATTCCAGGACACTGAGGGATTTCAGCTCCCCTTTGCCCAGAGGGAACCTTCACCTCACTCCCAACCAGGTTCTTGTCCATGGGATAAAGTAGGGAGGCTGAGTCCCTCTGGGTCTTTTCTATCTCTAGGACAGGCCAGGGTGCAATAACAGGGGCATCTGAGCACCCAGGACCTTCTGTGGGGCTGCCAATCCCTTCCCCTTCTGTGGTCCCATCTGTCACTGACTCCAGCCTTTTTTCTATCCATCGTCAGCACCATCTCAAGCCAGCTGCTCCCGCCTCAAAGAGTCAGTGTCCCCTGGTGGGTGTAAATTACTGACCACTCTCCTCTCTGAGCACTGACGGCCGCTCTGTTTCCTTGCCCCTCGGGCTGTGCAGATGGGATCTCTCCCTCCAGTGCTGGAGGATTCGCCTTTCTCATCTACCATTGTCCCAAGCAGCACAGCGGGTGGGAATCTTAAACATACTGAGGTGACTTAAGAGCAACCCCCTCCCCATCCCCCCAGACCTTCCATGCAATTGTCACTTGCCACTCACTGAACAGGATTGAAACTCGGGCAGGGAGATGCTGGGTCACATCCGAAATGGTCATGAGCAAAGCTGTAGTATGAAAAAACAAACCTAGAGATTGAACCCAGGGCCTCATACAGGCAAAGCATGTGCTCTACCACTGAGCTACATCCCCACCATCTGCAAGCCCCTGCTCTGAGGGCTGAACCTGCTGTCCTGGAAGTTGGTGGCTCATGGGGGACACTTTGCAGCAGGGCCAGATTCTACACAGCAGAGGAGGCGAGAGAGAGTGCATGCCCTGGACCCAGGGTGCAGAGATACAAGACTCAGCCCTCACACTGCATTGGCTGGGTACATTGCTGAAAGTAACTTACAGGACTTACCGGTACTGCGGGAGTCCTGAGGGGGCGTGGCCTCATCCAGAGAGAGGCGTGACCTCTCAAGAGTTAAAGGCCCTGCGGAACCAGCTGTGGCTGGGAGACCCAGAGCCTTTAAATTAACCAAGGGCTCCCAGCTGCAGAGGTGGCTGGGAGCCCCCTGGGGCTCAGGGGCAAATTAAAGGGCCCAGGGCTCTGGCCGCCAGGGGGAACCCCGAGCTTTGCAGGGCCGGGGCAAGAATTTAAAGGGCCCAGAGCTCCTGCCACTGAGGGGAGCCCCAAGACCTTTAAATCCTGGCCCCAGCCCGGCCACCAGAGCCGCAGTCGGGATTCAAATGATTTTGGGCTGTCCGCAGCAACGGGGAGCTCTGAGCCCTTTAAATCTCAACCACAGCCGGGATTTAAAGGGCTCTGGGCTGTCTTCAGCAGGAGGGAGGGAGCCTGGCAGCACCACATAATGTAGCAGGCGATAGCTAACCCAGCTGAGGCACATGACCCCACACCCGCCCTCTGCAAGTGTTGTCTCTGAAATTAGGAAAAATCACAAGTTCAGGGCACAGCTGCACACCCAGAAGAAAGCTCAGCACAACACACCCAGGGTGAAGGGGGTGCTAAAGCTTGGCATCAAACCAGAAGCCTTTAGATCTTCAATCCAATGCACTCCCAGCTGAGCTACTTTGGCAAAGACCAGGCCCACCAGGAAGGCTTAATACACGAGCCACAGCACATGCTGGGAAGATTTAAATCTGGATGTCACAAAGCAGGAGACAAGCAGTGGACTTGGCCTGGAGGGGCAGGCTAGGGTTTCCTATATCCCATTCACTCAAGCCAGCACCTGCCCCCTCACAAGCTGTCGCTGGCACCCCCAGGTCAGCAAGAAAGGAGCAGCGGTTCTCACTGGAACAACTCTTCTCGCAGGCTTCTCCCAAGCCTAAAACAGAAAACCATCTTGCCAGAAAGCAGCCTACTCGTGTCATAGTATAATTCCCAAATCTGGACCTTAGCGTCCAGGATATGGGTACTAGCATAAAGTCCTCTAAGCGTAATTACCAGCTTAGATTCTGTAGCGCTGCCACCAATCAGGAATTTCTAGGGCCTGATACCCTCTGGTCCCCCCAAAACCTTCCCAGGGGACTCCAAGACCCAGATTCCTTGAGTCTCACAACAAAGGGAAATAAACCATTCCCTCCCATCTCTTTACCTCCTCCCAGATCTTTCCTGCCTGAGTACACTAGGAGATACCATGATTCAATTCCTTGAAACACAACACAGAGAGATCAAGTTTCTCTCTCCCCTTCTCCCAGAGGCAATACAGATTCAAGCTCCGTGAATCTAACACAAAGAGGAAATTTATTCTTCCCTTCTCCACACCAATTCCCTGGAATATACAGACTCAATTCCCTAGAGCCTCAACTGGGAAAAAAAATCAAACAGGTCTTAAAAGAAAAACTTTTAATAAAAAAGAAAGAAAAAAGTAAAAGGTTTATCTCTGCACTTTAGATGGTAAAAAGTTACAGGGTCTTTCAACTTATAAACAATAGAAAGAAACTTTCTCCAGCAGAAACACAATTTAAGCTATTCCAGCAAGTACACATATGCAAATAGAAAAAAAAACAAATTAAAAGACTATGGCCGCCTTTTCTTACTTACAATTCTGAATAGATAAGAGACTGTAGCAGGGAGATTGGAAGAAACCTGGTTGCACCTCTAGCCCCGTCCAGGACCCAGAGACAACAAAGCTAAACCCAAAACCCACAAACAAAGGCTTCCTTCCACACAAGATTTGAAAGTATCTTGTCTTCTGATTGGTCCTCTGGTCAGGTGTTTGGCTCCCTGTTTGTTAACCCTTTACAGGTAAAAGAGACATTAACCCTTAACTTGTTTTCCTTCCACCCAGAACCCCACATCTTTTCCTGGGCTGCAAGTAGCCACCCCTGGAATGCCAAGAGGCAGAAACAAGATTCTACCTCCCAGCAGCCAACTGCACTTCCATGGGTTCGACTGGCCTAATTCCTCCAGCTTCCCCAGGCTGACGCCAAGGTATTTTCTCCACTGATATCACCACCCTCTATTGTGCGGAGGTTGGGGTTATCCCAGGGACAGGCCAGTGGCAGAAGGAGGAGGCCTTGCTGGACAGCAAGTGGAGCTGGGAAAAGGAAGCCACTACGTTTCTGCCTGGTTTTGGGGCTGAGGCCCTTTTGCAGGTTAGGCAAATGTGAGAACCACCACACTACAGAAACTCCATCACAGTGCGCTGTCCTGCCCTGCCCTCAAATTCCCTGCACTTTGGTGGTGCTCACCCTGGCACACACCGAGGGGAGAACCTGGAGAAAATGGCGGCAGCTCTTCGATGGGTCAGCTGGCAGAGCAGAGGACTGGAGCTGGCACTCAGGAAGTCGTCCTTACATCCCCCTCGTGACTCCAGCTTGAGGGAAAGCTTCTTTTCCTTCCCCTTGCTGAGAAAGAGCAAGAGAAGAAAAAAAGTTCAGGAGGGCCAGCTGGCTACAGAAGCCAATGCTGCCTTTTCCCGCAGCAAAGCCTGAAAGAAAAAACTTGCATTAGGTAAATGGACTGCTGTGTTGCCAGGAAACAACCCACAGCTGCACAGAGAGGGATCAAAAAGGCTGTTGAAGCCTGGGATTAAACCAGGGACCTTTCGATTTCCAGTCTAACGCTCTCTCAACTGAGCCACTTCAGCACTTGTAGGGGCCCATTTTGGGCTGCTGCTTCTCACCTTGAAGCTTATTCTCAACAAACCAGCTCTCCAATCACCACAGGCCAATGCAGGATGGACAGCGCTTGCTATTTTAGCACTTGGAAATGTCATCAGCTAGTCTCTGGATCTCTCGAATGCTGCGCTTCAGTTCATGGGGGAAGGCGAGAGACATGACCTTTAAACAAAAGGCCTGGGGTTAACATCCTAACGCTGTCTCCTACTGTAACACTATTTAATACTGGCCAACCCTGTGCTGGTGACAGTTCCATTTCTAGGTGTTTGTACATTTCAGTTACTGTGAAAATTAAAAAGTTTCCATATGCTTAGAGGAAATGAATTTGTTTTATTTTCTTATATATGGCATGAATAAATACGGATTTACACATCCTAGCATGAAAATGTATTGTCTTGTATGATAGAGAAAATCATGCGTCCAGATTGTGCATTGAAATCATGACATGAGCTACAAATGCAATAAAAAATAAGGTATTCAATGGTTTAACATATGGAGCAGGGGTAGGGAGCACCGAAGACACTTCTTGCCTTGAGTGGGGAGTAGCTCAGACCTCCAAAGGGCCTGGCCAGAAGCAGGACATTGGCACAGCAAGGGAGGGGTGTGGCAGTGACATCATAAAGGCCTTTTGCAGGACCTCAGAGTATTGGTTCAAGGTGGTGGGGAGGTGGTGACCTCACAGAGAGATGCTGACATCAGCCAGGCAGGACGAGGCAAGGGGCCAGGGAATCCTCAGAGACCCCTGTGGCTTTGCTTCGCTTCAGCAAGTCTCCTTCTCCAGGTCTGTCTTTGAGGACTGAGAGAGTATTCAGGTTCATGGACGTGAGCACCAGGAGGAACCTCTTTTGAGTTTTCTCCTTCCCTTTTAGTGATTTTACTAGAAAACAGCCGTCCCTGTTTAGAATGTAAAAGCCTCCTCGAAGGAAGGGGTGTTATGGGGGCGTCACAGTTCAGATGCCAATGCCCCGCCGACCCCACTGAAAGGAAGCTCCTGCCACCTGCTCTGTGTTTGCAGGGTGCGAGTGAGCAGCCTACACAGCAGAGATTTGCGCCTGGCTGCCGGAGCAGAGCAGCAGACTCAGCTGTCAGAACTTCCTGGAGCTAGGAAAGGGGAGGGCCCCATGGCTCTGTAGCAGAATGCAGGGCAGGTGAGTTCATGGAGGGCATTGTGGGATACTGCTGGAGGTCAGTTACAGTTATATAATGAACGGCAGCATCTACACTGGCACTCTGTCACTTTAAATTTGCTGCAAAAAGCTCTAGGCCTTTCGTCGAGGTGGTTTTATTTTGTTACCAAAACAGGGCAGTTTTGTGGCCAGATGTGGCATTGCAGTGTGTGCACCAGCCAAAAGCTGGTGACCGAGGGAGCGTTGTGTGTTTTTCACTCACCTCAGCAATGTAATGATGCTAAAATAACTTTGTAGTGCAGACCTGGCCAAAGATTCACACACACACACACAACTTGCAAGGAAAACCTCATTTGCTCCTCTGCTTTGCAGAATCCAAACACAAGCAAAGCTTTTCAGGGCTTGATGGAGATGTCAGTGAGTCAGGTGTGGTCAGACAGTGTGTTTTAGCTACAGGCAGGCAGCATGGCTCAGCTGGCTTAAAACACTTGCCTTGTAAGCAAGGGATCCTGAGTTCAACTCCCAGTGGTGCCTGTGGGAGTAGGTTTTGGGGCACCTGGTATTGGCTACTGTCAGAAGACAAGATTCAGAGCTAGATGGGCCTTTGGTCTAGCCCAGTGTGGTTTTTCTTATCGTTTAAATTATGCTCACAGCCACTGATAATAGAGTTACTGAAAGTTTGGGAGTTAGGAGCTGATAGGTTAGTGGTCCAGTCCCCTTGCAGATGACCTCCTCCCTCTGGGACAGGGGCAGATCTGAGCTCTCACACCAAATGCTCATTGTGGCTACCAGAATCTGTGGGCAGCTCGTTTAGTTTGCATCAAGGGTTGAGTCCTGCTTTGTGCCCAGTGTCTGAGAATGAAAATCCTAAACCGCCCTTTGAAATAACTAATGCAGCAGGACGTGTTATTGTCCCTGTCCCAAAGCAGACAGACCAATGGAGAAATGCCATTGAGTCCACGGTAATTCTCCACTGCCATTTTATCTTTTTTGCTTGCTAAACTCCCTCCCATCCTTGGGGGGTCCCAAACCCCAGTATTGAGCCTGAGCCGACACGTCTACACTGCAAATTTACCACCCCACGGCCCAAGCCCCAGGAGCCTGATCTGGCATGGGGCAGCCCTGGGTGTTTCATTGCAGTGTGAGCATAGCCTAGCATTACGTCTACACTGCCATTAAGACACCCAAGTCACTATTCTCAAACCCTGGGTCAGCTGATTCAGGCTTGTGGGGCTTGTGCTGCAGGGTTATAAAATTACAGTGTAGACACTTGGGCTTGAGCCCAGCCTCCGAGACCCCACGAGGGGAGAGGGTCTCTGAGCCTGGGCTCCAGTCTGAGCCCAAATGTCTACATTGCAGTTTTTAGCCTCACAACCTGAGCCCTGGGAGCCCAAGTCAGATCATCCAGGCCAGCCGGGCCACAGGGATTTTATCTCAGTATAGCTGCACTCTCAGGGTACGTCTACATTGCAATGCAAGCCCAGGGTTAGCAGAAGTCATGTCAGCAGCCCCAACACATAAACCTAAACCACGAGGAAAAGACCCACCCACAAATAAGCTAGGCAGTGTCCTTCTCCCTAAGGTTCGTAAGTCCAGCAACCAAAAGTCATTTAACATGAGCCATCCCCTCTCACAGCTGTTGTCCTTAGTCAGGCAAGCCCAGAGGTGCCTCTGTAGAGTTCATCTGCCATCCTGGGTGGAAAACGGGGAAAATAAGAAGGCACCGTACTCACTATGTTGTCTAGGGACTCACTCACCCTTCCACAGCTACCCTGTCCTAAAGTTGGTCTAACACATAAATTTTAGTATGAGGACTCAGACCCCAGCCCACTTGGCTTTGGAACCCATGTCCCCTGCCTAGCAAGTGCTATTGAATTGAGGGTGAGTCCCTTCATAGGGGTCTGCCAAGCACAGTTCTGCTGCCCTCGATTCACACAACAAGGACAACAATCCTTTAGTTCTCCTATCCCAATAACAAGGAGACTGGGAATCCAACACCAGGCAAAAGTGATCATTTTGGCAAGCAACCCAACATATTTCCAACATACTGTAAAATCCACATGCAGACTCATACCCGAAACCTTGCAAAAAAATCTTCCTGAGGAGGTCTGAAGCACCTGCTGCTGGAGGGAAGGAGCGAGCTGTGGGCTGGGACTGAGGAGCAGTGTGAGGAAGAGGGGCCTCTGGGTTGGGATTGAGGGGCACTGGGAATAGGAGGGGGCTGTGGATTGGGACAGAGGAGAAGGGTGAAAAGGAGCAGGCTCTGTTTGGGAGTGAGGAGCAGTGAGCATAGGAGGGACTGTGGGTTGGGTCTGAGGAACATTGGGAATAGCGGGGACATGGGTTTAGGCTGAAGAGCATCCTCATTTGGGGATCCAGCAGGACGGGGAAGGCAGCAGGCGATTCTAATTCCTTAGGGATATTCAGTGTGTGTGTGTGTGTGTGCAGGTTAGGAACATGCTATATGCCCAGAGGCCTTTATTCCTCCAGGCTGTGAGGACAGGGGGGATGTCAAGAAGTTGCCCCTTCAATCCCCACCCCCACAAAGGCCCTTCTTAGGAAAGGCAAAATCCTGAAGAGAAAAAACAAGATAAAAGAGTCCAGAAAGACAGATTTTTAAAGATATAGTGAGTAGCTCATCACCTAACTAGGGGCTTGAACTCTGCACCCTGTGATTAATGGCCTGCTGTGCTACCAATTGAACTAGCCAGGCTCATAGAGTAAAAGTGTCAGTTGGTGCAGAGGAGAAACTAGTCAAGAAAACAAGAGTAGGAAACAATAGGGGAAACCTGTTGCTCTCTCTGGCCTGGTCAACACTACGAGTTTATATCCAATTTAGCAGCATTAAATCGCATTAACCCTGCACCCGTCCACACAACGAAGCCCTTTATATCGGTATAACGGGCTCTTAATACCGGTATCTGTACTCCTCCCTGATGATGAGTAGTGCTGAAATCGGTATAGCTATGTCGGATTAGGGTTAATGTGGCTGCAATTTGATGGTATTGGTGTCCGGGCACTATCCCACAGTGCACCATTGTGACCACTCTGGACAGCAATCTGAACTTGGATGCACTAGCCAGGTAGACAGAAAAAGCCCCGCAAACTTTTTGAATTTTGAATTTCATTTCCTGTTTGCCCAGCGTGGAGTGCTGATCAGCACAGGTGACCATACAGTCCCAGAATCAAAAAAGAGCTCCAGCATGGACCATACGGGAGATACGGAAGCTGATCTCTGTATGGGGAGATGAATCTGTTCTATCAGAACTCCATTCCAAAAGACGAAATACCAAAACATTTGAAAAAAATCTCCAAGGCTATGATGGACAGAGGCCGCAACAGGGACTCAACAAAGTGCTGAAACTTAAGGAGCTGAGACAAGCGTACCAGAAAGTCAAAGAATGAAATGGATGCTCATGGAGGGAGGGGCGACTGATGACTGTAGTTATCCCACAGTTCCCACACTCTCCGAAAACCATTTGAATTCTTGGTTGAGCTCCCAAAGCCTGAAGGGTCAAAAACATTGTCGTGGGTGGTTCAGGGTATATGTCGTTGCCTCCCTCCACTCGTGAAAGGAAAGAGAAAAAAAATCCTTTCTTGCCTTTTTCCAATGTCACTGTATGTCTACTGGATGCTGCTGGCAGACATGGTGCTACAGCGCTACACAGCAGCATCCCCTTCCCTTCCCTTCCCTTGCAGATGGCAGACAGTACAGTAGGACTGGTATCTGTCATTGTCATCCCGTGAGTGCTCCTGGCTGGCCACAGTGAGGTCGGCCAGAAGTACCTGGGCAAAAATGGGAATGACTCCCAGCTCATTCTCTTCTTTAAGCTTTGTCTAATGGACATTCAGTCCTGCCTGGACTATCTTAGCAGCTGGAGGCTGCGCTTCCCTCCCCCCTTTGATCCCGGCTTGCAGAAGCAATAAAGTCAGTGTTGTTTCAAATTCCTGCATTCTTTATTACTTCATCACACAAATGGGAGGATAACTGCCACGGTAGCCCAGGAGGGGTAGGGGAGGAGGAAAGCAATGGATGAGGCTAGAATGACATGCAGCTCATCATTTCTGTGGGATCTCTGGGGCTGTGACCCGGAGTGGCCATTTGCCTCTCTGGGCTTGGCTGATAGTCTAGACAGAACTGACTCTCCATTAGACAAAACTTAAAGAAGGGAATGACCTGGGGAGTCATTCCCATTTTTGTCCATGCACCCCCAGCTGACCTCATTGAGGCCGGCCAGGACCACCAATGACAGCAGCAGACGGTACAGTATAACTGGTAACTGTCACTGCCAACCTGCAAAGCAGCAGATGGTACAGTAGGGCTGGTAACCATCTTTGCTAACTTGCAAAAAGCAAAGGGATGCTACTGTGTAGCGTTGCAGTACTGTGACTGTCAGTACCATCCAGTAGATATACGCTGACAGTGAAAAAAGCTGAACGGGCTCCATGGTTGCCGTACTATGACGTCTGCCCAGGCAATCCAGGGAAAAGGTCGTGAAATGATTGCCTGCCGTTGCTTTCATGGAGGGAGGACTGAGTGACCACATTTACCCAGAATCACCCATGACACTGTTTTTGCCCTATCAGGCACTGAGATCTCAACCCAGAATTCCAATGGGCAGGGGAGACTGCGGGAACTATGGGATAGTTACCCACAATGCAACTGTAATAACCTTAGTCCCAGATTTGGACCTTAGCGTCCAAAATATGGGGGTTAGCATGAAAACCTCCAAGCTTAGTTACCAGCTTGGACCTGGTACCTGCTGCCACCACCCAAAAAATTAGAGTGTTTTGGGGCACTCTGGTCCCTCTGAAAAACCTTCCCTGGGGACCCCAAGACCCAAATCCCTTGAGTCTCACAACAAAGGGAAATAATCCTTTTTCCCTTCCCCCCTCCAGATGCTCCTGGAGAGATACACAGACATAAGCTCTGTGAAACTACACAGAGTGACTCCCCCTCTCTGTTTCCAGTCCTGGAAGCAAAAAGTACTTTCCTATTCCCCCAGAGGGAATGCAAAGTCAGGCTAGCAATCCAACACACAGATCTCCCCTTGACTTCTTCCTCCCACCAATTCCCTGGTGAGTACAGACTCAATTTCCCTGAAGTAAGGAAAAACTCCAACAGGTCTTAAAAGAAAGCTTTATATAAAAAGAAAGAAAAATACATACAAATGTTCTCTCTGTATTAGATGATACAACACAGGGTCGATTGCTTAAAAGAATATTGAATAAACAGCCTTATTCAAAAGAAGAATACAAATCAAAGCACTCCAGCACTTATATTCATGCAAATACCAAAGAAAAGAAACCATATAACTTACTATCTGATCTCTTTGTCCTTACACTTAGAAACAGAAGATTAGAAAATAGAACTACTTCTCCAAAGCTCAGAGAAAGCAGGCAGCCAGAAAAACAAAGACTCAGACACACAATTCCCTCCACCCAAAGTTGAAAAAATCCGGTTTCCTGATTGGTCCTCTGGTCAGGTGCTTCAGGTGAAAGAGACATTAACCCTTAGCTATCTGTTTATGACACGCCCCCCAAATTGCAGACAGTGGGGAAGCTCACTGGCGGCGATTTCCTTCTAGAACTTGAAAAGAAACAGATTAATACAACACATGCACCTTTACATATACTACTAAGTATATAACTAACAGACTTCTACATTTTAAGAACACTTTTTAACTACTGAATTCTGGGAAACTCTCACGGGAGAGTGCATCAGCAACTTTATTAGAAGCTCCTGTGATGTGTTGAATTTCAAAATCAAAATCTTGGAGAGCTAAACTCCAACGAAGAAGTTTCTTGTTGTTCCCCTTGGCAGTATGAAGCCACTTTAGTGCAGCATGGTCAGTTTGTAGTTGGAACCGCCGTCCCCAAACATATGGGCGTAGCTTTTCCAGGGTGTACACAATGGCATAGCATTCCTTTTCACTGACTGACCAGTGACTTTCCCTCTCAGACAGTTTCTTGCTGAGAAACACGACAGGATGGAAGTTGTGATCTGTTGCTTCCTGCATGAGCACTGCTCCTATACCACGCTCAGATGCATCTGTGGTTACTAGGAATGGCTTGTCAAAATCCGGGGCCCTGAGCACAGGGTCAGACATGAGCGTCGCCTTAAGCTGGGTAAAGGCCTTTTGACACTCATTAGTCCACTTAACGGCATTTGGCTGGGTCTTTTTGGTCAGGTCAGTCAATGGGGCAGCGATTTGGCTGTAGTGTGGTACAAATCGCCTGTAGTATCCGGCCAAGCCTAAGAAGGATTGGACCTGCTTCTTTGACTTTGGGACAGGCCACTTTTGGATAGCATCCACCTTGGCCTGTAGGGGGTTTATGGTTCCTCGACCCACCTGGTGCCCCAGGTAAGTCACTCTGTTTTGGCCTATTTGACACTTTTTGGCCTTAACAGTTAGTCCTGCCTGCCTGATGCGCTCAAAGACCTTTTCCAGGTGTAGTAGGTGTTCGGGCCAGGAGTCCGAAAAAATGGCCACATCATCGAGGTAGGCAACTGCAAATTCTCCCAGTCCAGCTAGTAGACCATCTACCAGCCTCTGGAAGGTGGCGGGTGCATTTCAAAGGCCGAAAGGAAGGACATTGAATTCATACACCCCCGCATGGGTGACTAATGCTGACCTCTCCTTGGCAGGTTCATCTAGTGGTACTTGCCAGTACCCCTTGGTTAAGTCTATTGTAGAGATGAACTGGGCACGTCCCAACTTCTCCAATAGCTCATCGGTACGTGGCATTGGATAGTTGTCCGGACGAGTTACAGCATTTAGCTTACGGTAGTCCACGCAAAAGCGTATTTCCCCATCTGGTTTGGGTACCAGAACCACTGGAGATGCCCATGCACTGGTAGATGAGCGGATTATACCCATCTGTAGCATGTTCTGGATCTCCCGTTCTATAGCAGCTTGGGCATGAGGAGACACTCGGTAGGGTGGGGTTCTGATTGGGTGAGCATTACCTGTATCAATGGAGTGGTATGCCCGTTCAGTTCGTCCTGGGGTGGCTGAGAACAATGGGGCGAAGCTAGTGCACAGCTCCTTGATTTGTTGCCGCTGCAGACGTTCCAGGGTGGTTGAGAGGTTGACCTCTTCCACGCCACCATCTTTTTTCCCGTCGTAGTAGACACCGTCAGGCCACTCAGCATCATCTCCCTGGACTGTAAACTGACAAACCTGTAAGTCTCTGGAATAGAAAGGCTTGAGAGAATTAACATGGTACACTTTAGGCTTTAGTGAGGAATTGGGAAATGCTATGAGGTAGTTTACAGCTCCCAGGCGCTCTTGGACCGTGAATGGCCCTTCCCATGATGCTTCCATCTTATGGGCCTGTTGCGCCTTCAAGACCATAACCTGGTCTCCTACCTTGAAGGAACGTTCTCTGGCATGTCTGTCATACCAGGCCTTTTGCTCTTCTTGAGCATCCTTTAGGTTCTCTTTAGCAAGGGCTAAAGAGTGTCGGAGGGTGCTTTGTAGGTTGCTTACAAAGTCCAGAATGTTAGTTCCTGGAGAAGGCGTAAACCCCTCCCATTGCTGCTTCACCAACTGTAATGGCCCCTTAACCTCGTGACCATACACAAGTTCAAATGGTGAAAACCCTAAACTGGGATGTGGTACAGCCCTGTAGGCAAACAGCAACTGCTGCAACACTAGGTCCCAATTATTGGAGAATTCGTTGATGAATTTTCGTATCATGGCCCCCAAAGTTCCATTGAACCTTTCCACCAGGCCATTGGTTTGATGGTGGTACGGGGTGGCAACCAAGTGATTCACCCCATGAGTTTCCCACAGTTTTTCCATGGTCCCTGCCAGGAAATTAGACCCTGAATCTGTAAGGATGTCAGAGGGCCAACCTACCCTGGCAAAGATGTCTGTTAGGGCCAGGCACACAGTGTTAGCCCTGGTGTTCCCTAGAGCTACTGCTTCTGGCCATCGGGTAGCAAAGTCCACTAAAGTCAGTACGTACTGCTTTCCTCTGGGCGTCTTTTTTGGGAAAGGGCCCAGAATATCCACAGCTACTCGCTGAAATGGGACCTCAATTATGGGGAGTGGCTGGAGAGGGGCCTTGACCAGGTCTTGAGGCTTTCCCACTCTTTGGCATACCTCACAAGACCGGACATACTTGGCAACGTCCTTGCCCATCCCCTCCCAGTGGAAGGACTTCCCCAACCGGTCCTTGGTTCTGTTCACCCCAGCATGGCCACTGGGATGATCATGGGCTAAGCTCAAGAGCTTCCCCCGGTACTTAGTTGGAACCACCAACTGTTTTTGTGGCTGCCATTCTTCCCGGTGTCCACCAGAAAGAATTTCCTTGTATAAAAGTCCTTGGTCTATAACAAACCGGGATCGATTAGAAGAGCTGAGAGGCGGTGGGGTGCTCCGTGCCGCCGCCCAAGCTTTCTGAAGGCTGTCATCTGCTTCCTGCTCAGTCTGGAACTGTTCCCTTGAGGCTGGGGTCACCAGTTCTTCCTCAGACTGTGGACTTGGGCTTGGTCCCTCTGGAAGCGATGTAGGTGATGGGGTTGTTTCCGTTGCTGGTGAACCGCTCTCCGCTGGTGCACCTGAGGGTATTTCAGGCTCTGGCTGAGCCTTTTGGGTATGGCTGTCTGTTGCTTCTGCCAGTTTTGGCTCGCTGGCGCCCTCTGGCGTTGAGTTTGAAGATGGGGTTGCAATGGCTGGTGCTGGTTGCTGTTCCAGTTCCGGGCCTGGGACTGGAGATGCTGTGGCTGTTTCAGTGGTAGGCATGGAATTCGGGTCCACTACCTCTGTCTGGGTCTCTGGTAACACAGACGGGGCCTCTGTGGACGGCTCAGGAACAGGAATGGGTCTGGAAGCTTGCCTGGTTTGGCTACGTGTAACCATTCCCACTCTCTTGGCCCGCCTCACCTGGTTGGCCAAGTCTTCCCCCAGTAGCATGGGGATAGGATAATTGTCATAGACTGCAAAAGTCCACATTCCTGACCAGCCTTTGTACTGGACAGGCAGTTGAGCTGTAGGCAAGTCTACAGCTTGTGACATGAAGGGGTAAATTGTAACTTTGGCCTTTGGGTTGATGAATTTGGGGTCAACGAAGGATTGGTGGATAGCTGACACTTGTGCCCCCGTGTCTCTCCACGCAGTAACCTTCTTTCCGCCCACTCTCAAATTTTCCCTTCGCTCCAAGGGTATTTGAGAGGCATCCGGGCCTGGGGATCTTTGGTGTGATGGTGGTGTAATGAATTGCACTCGCATGGTGTTCTTGGGACACTTGGCCTTGATATGTCCCAGTTCATTACACTTAAAGCATCTTCCATCTGATGGGTCACTGGGCCGAGGTGAGTTACTGGAGACTGGTGAGGTTGAAGGGTAGGGTATCTGTGGCTTTACTTGGGTGGTATGTGGGGTCTTTGGCTGTCCTCGGTTGTAGGGTTTATGGTCTGTGGGCCCCCTGGGGTAATCGTTCCCCTTGACAGTAGCTTTCTTGCTTTCTGCCAGTTCCATCCATTTGGCTCCAATCTCCCCCGCCTCAGCGATATCTTTGGGATTTCCATCTTGTATGTACCGTGTGATGTCTTCAGGAACACCATCCAAGAACTGCTCCATTTGTATGAGGAGGTTTAGTTCTTCCAAGGTTTGAATGTTGTTTCCTGTTATCCAGGCCTCATAGTTTTTTGCAATGTAGTAGGCGTGTTTGGGAAATGACTCCTCGGGTTTCCACTTTTGGGTTCTGAAGCGCCGACGGGCATGATCTGGGGTTATCCCCATCCTGTATCTGGCCTTGGTTTGAAAAAGTTTATAGTCATTCATTTGCTGCTTAGGCATTTCAGCTGCCACCTCTGCTAAAGGTCCACTGAGCTGTGACCTCAATTCTACCATGTACTGGTCTTCGGGAATGCTGTACCCAAGACAGGCTCTTTCAAAATTTTCCAAGAAGGCCTCGGTGTCATCACCTGCCTTGTAGGTGGGAAATTTCCTGTGCTGTGGAGCAATATTTGGCGCCGGGTTGGTAGGGTTGGCTGGCACATGCAGCCCAGCTTTTGCCAACTCCAGTTCATGTTTTCTCTGTTTTTCCTTCTCTTCATTCTCTTTTTGTTGCTTTTCCATTTCTCGGCGGTGGGCCAACTCTTCTTCTGCTTGTTTCCTTCGGTAGGCCACCTCTTCTTCTTCTAGTTTTCTTTTGTGTGCTACCTCCTTGGCTGCCTCTTTGGCTGCCTGTTCTCTTTGGTAGGCTGCCTCTTTGATCTGTTCTTCTCTTTCTTTCATCTCCATCTCTTTTTGTTTTATTTCCAGTTGTCGCCTGTGTTCAGCTTCTTTGATTTGTTCTTCGGCTTCAATTTTTGCCTTAGAAGTCATGGTTCCTGTTTTCTTGTGTTGGGGTGCCCTCCGGTGTTTATCTTCTGAACTGCAGGCTCTGTTCCCTCCTGGAGTCTGCCTAGCAACAGTGTTTTTTTCCTTTTCTCTCTCTAGCTAATGTTCAATGAAAGGAAACCAGAAAAACCACTTTATTTGCATGCATATAAGTGCTGGTACTTGCCTCCTAATGGGAGGGCTATTGCATGACAAAAGACCCTCAACAGTTTCTTAATGGCTTCTCGCTTAACATGCAAGCCACAAACTGCGAGAGAGAGCAGAAAAAAAAATTCTCTCTGGTTCCCTTTTAAAACCAACTGTTTCTCTCTGCTAAAAAGCCCCTAGCAGAGAAAAGAAAAATAAAATATTTCCACTGGCTTCTGGATTCTGTCTATCCCGTAACCGCTGCTACACCATATCATAACCTTAATCCCAGATTTGGACCTTAGCGTCCAAAATATGGGGGTTAGCATGAAAACCTCCAAGCTTAGTTACCAGCTTGGACCTGGTACCTGCTGCCACCACCCAAAAAATTAGAGTGTTTTGGGGCACTCTGGTCCCTCTGAAAAACCTTCCCTGGGGACCCCAAGACCCAAATCCCTTGAGTCTCACAACAAAGGGAAATAATCCTTTTTCCCTTCCCCCCTCCAGATGCTCCTGGAGAGATACACAGACATAAGCTCTGTGAAACTACACAGAGTGACTCCCCCTCTCTGTTTCCAGTCCTGGAAGCAAAAAGTACTTTCCTATTCCCCCAGAGGGAATGCAAAGTCAGGCTAGCAATCCAACACACAGATCTCCCCTTGACTTCTTCCTCCCACCAATTCCCTGGTGAGTACAGACTCAATTTCCCTGAAGTAAGGAAAAACTCCAACAGGTCTTAAAAGAAAGCTTTATATAAAAAGAAAGAAAAATACATACAAATGTTCTCTCTGTATTAGATGATACAACACAGGGTCGATTGCTTAAAAGAATATTGAATAAACAGCCTTATTCAAAAGAAGAATACAAATCAAAGCACTCCAGCACTTATATTCATGCAAATACCAAAGAAAAGAAACCATATAATTTACTATCTGATCTCTTTGTCCTTACACTTAGAAACAGAAGATTAGAAAATAGAACTACTTCTCCAAAGCTCAGAGAAAGCAGGCAGCCAGAAAAACAAAGACTCAGACACACAATTCCCTCCACCCAAAGTTGAAAAAATCCGGTTTCCTGATTGGTCCTCTGGTCAGGTGCTTCAGGTGAAAGAGACATTAACCCTTAGCTATCTGTTTATGACAGCAACGCTCTGGAAATTGATGCTAGCCTTGGTACATGGACGCACACTGCCGAATTAATGTGCTTAGTGTGGGTGCTTGACCTTGACTTTATACAATCTGTTTTCAAAAAACGGTTTCTGTAAAATTGGAATAATCCTGTAGCGTAGACATACCCTGTGATTAACAACTTTGGTGGCTAATTGAAAGGCTGAGGTTCAAACCCAAGTGAAGATGGAGGTGTTCTTTTTTCAGTGATGAGAATCCAGTATATTTTATCACGTAGAAAATCTCTTCAATGCTGGTCTAGCTTAATTTGACAAGTATAAGTGGCATGTAGGAGAGGTTTTTTTTTTCAGCTGTTTGGTGGTATGGTGGCGAGCATAGCTGCCTGTTAAGCAGTGGATTGGGGTTCAATTCCCAGCCCATGCAATGATGTGACCTTTTCTCCCCTGGGAATTGGTTTAATTTCAGTCACATTGTATCAGTTTAGCAATTGAATGAGAGAATCAGTGTCCCAAATCCCAGCAGGTCATTAAACACCCAGCAGAGGAAAAAAGGGGCAGGACTATACAATGAGCAGTTGGAGTCATCCTGGTATTAAAATGTTTGGTTTATTTTTAAAAATTTTTTCCTTTACTTCCCTCTCCCTGTTAGACTCAGAGCCTTTAAGTTCAGAAGGGACCAGTGTGATTATCTAGTCCGACCTGCTGCACTTTGCAGGCCAAAAGATCCCACCCGCCCACTCCTGTAAGAGACCCAGGAGGGGAGGCAGCTCTGTGCTCTGCCCCTACCCCAGGCAGCACATGGAGGCCCTCTGCTCCCCTCCCACCATGGGTGTGCAGAGATGTGCCAGCAGCAGTAAGGTGGCTCCCTGCCCACTTTGCCTCCGTCCCTCCGTGCCGCTCCCAGAAGTGGCCGGCATGTCCCAGCATCCCCTGGGGCAGGGGGAGTGTCTCCATGTGCTTCCTCTGCCCCAAGTACCAACTCCACAGCTCCCATTGGCTAGGAACTGCAGCCAATGGGAGCTCTGGGGGCAGTGCCTGAAAGCAGAAGCGCACGGAGACCCCCTGGCCCCAGCCAGCTGCTGCTGCAAGGTTGTGTGTACTGGTCACTTTGGGAGATGCAGTGCCCGGGGTCAGCGCTATCTCTCTTGCACCCCAACCTCCTCCCCCAGCACAGATCCCGCACCCCACACCCAAATTTCCTCCCAGAGCTTTGCTTGTCTTCCTTTCACCCAGAACCCCCCTTCTTCTCCTGGGCTGCAAGCAGCCACCCCTGGGAAGCCAAGAGGCAGTCACAGGATTCTGCCTCCCAGCAGCCAACCACACCTCCCCAGGCTTTGCAGAATGAATGGTGGTGCTCTACTAACCCCACTTAGCTGCACTGAGCCACTTAGCTTCTGCCCTGCCTTCCTCAGCTCAACTTTCCTCTTTTGCCCCATTCCTGCCTCACTTTCTCCCTTGGCAAATCACGCAGAGGAGGCCAGCAGGAAGAGCCGGCCGCTATAGGCCAACCTCCCAGGGCAGAGAAGACCAAGCTACAAGGCTTCAAATGGTGACTGGCCCAGATCCTCTAGCTTTCCCCTGCTGATGCCAAGGCTTTTTCTCAGCTCATTTCCCCATCTTCTGTCCTGCAGGGGTTGGGGTTATCACAGTGTTACCCAAAATTAGGCCAGCTAGTAAGCATAGGGAGGACTAATGACCCACCAGAGTTTGGCAGAAAGCAGCACATTTATTATACTGACAGATAAGCTCCAAAGAAGATGAGTGGGATGTCACACTTGCATATTCAGGCTCCCAGGACTGGCATGGCACTGGAGATGTCAGGATTCAGCAAGGTAAGTGTCCCACAGCGCCGCCATGGATGATGGGATGAAGGTAAGTCTTCCTGAGGCACAATGAAATACAACACAGAGAATCACTGGCCATGTGGTCCAGGCGAAGGGCATTCACTGGACATACAAGCTTGTAAGTGCACAGCTGAGCGCATGGCCCCTTCCCCTTTTAAGGACCTGCACCTCATGGCGTGCTACTAGAGATGACTTGGCTGCATCTGGTGGGTCAGACTCCACCTTGGGCAGTGTCCATGCTCTGGGTGTGTGAGTGCTGCCTAATTAGAGTCCCAGACACCTTGTCTACCTGGGAGCTCTTCTGCTCTTCAACCAGCTCCTTCATCCCACAAGCATTCCAGGAGTGGGGGGAGGGGAAAAGCCACTTCACAGGTATTCAGAGAGGAAGAGGAAATATAACAGACCTTTTGAGCATAGAAATCACTGCTGCTCCTACAACAGCAAGGACAGGCCAGCAGAAGCTTAAGCCAGCATATTCCTGTCTGGTTTCAAACCAAGGACCTTTTGTGTGTTAGGCAAACATACAAACCACTACACTACAGAAACTCCACCAGACAGCTTTGCCCCTTCCTTAATAAGAACCTAAGAATGGCCATACTGGGTCAGACTAAAGGTCTATCCAACCCTGCAACCTATCTGCCAACAGTGGCCGATGCCAGGTGCCCCAGACAGACTGAACCTAATATGTAATGATCAAGTGATCTCTCTCCTGTCATCTATCTCCATCCTCTGATAAACAGAGGCTAGGGATACCATTCCTTACCCAGCATGGCTAATAGCCATTAATAGATTCATAGACTCTAGGACTGGAAGGGACCTCGAGAGGTCATTGAGTCCAGTCCCCTGCCCTCATGGCAGGACCAAACACTGTCTAGACCATCCCTGATAGACATTTATCTAACCTACTCTTAAATATCTCCAGAGATGGAGATTCCACAACCTCCCTAGGCAATTTATTCCAGTATTTAACTACCTTGACAGTATGGAACTGTTTTCTAATGTCCAACCTAAACCTCCCTTGCTGCAGTTTAAGCCCATTGCTTCTTGTTCTATCCTTAGAGGCTAAGGTGAACAAGTTTTCTCCCTCCTCCTGATGACACCCTTTTAGATACCCTTCTTTTAGATAGCCTTCTCTTTTCCAAACTAAATAAACCCAGTTCTTTCAGCCTTCCTTCATAGGTCATGTTCTAAAAACCTTTAATCATTCTTGTTGCTCTTCTCTGGACCCTCTCCAATTTCTCCACATCTTTCTTGAAATTTAGTGCCCAGAACTGGACACAATACTCCAGTTGAGGCCTAACCAGCGCAGAGGAGAGCAGAAGAATGACTTCTCGTGTCGTGTTTACAACACACCTGTTAATGCATCCCAGAATCACGTTTGCTTTTTTGCAACAGTATCACACTGTTGACTCATATTTAGCTTGTGGTCTACTATGACCCCTAGATCTCTTTCTGCCATACTCCTTCCTAGGCAGTCTCTTCCCATTCTGTATGTGTGAAACTGATTGTTCCTTCCTAAGTGGAGCACTTTGCATTTGTCTTTATTGAACTTTATCCGGTTCACCTCAGGCCATTTCTCCAATTTGTCCAGATCATTTTGAATTTTGACCCTGTCCTCCAAAGCAGTTGCAATCCCTCCCAGTTTGGTATTGTCCGCAAACTTAATAAGCATACTTTCTATGCCAACATCTAAGTCGTTAATGAAGATATTGAACAGAGCTGGTCGCAAAACAGATCCCTGAGGAACCCCACTTGTTATACCTTTCCAGCAGGACTGGGAGCCATTAATAACTACTCTCTGAGTACGGTTATCCAGCCAGTTATGCACCCACCTTATAGTAGCCCCATCTAAATTGTATTTGCCTAGTTTATTGATAAGGATATCATGTGAGACCATATCAAATGCCTTACTAAAGTCTAGGAATACCATATCCACCGCTCCTCCCTTATCCACAAGACTCGTTATCCTATCAGGGAAAGCGATCAGATCGGTTTGACACGATTTGTTCTTTACAAATCCATGCTGGCTATTCCCTATCACCTTATCACATTCCAAGTGTTTGCAGATGATTTCTTTAATTACTTGCTCCATTATCTTCTCTGGCACAGAAGTTAAACTAACTGGTCTGTAGTTTCCTGGGTTGTTTTTATTTCTCTTTTTATAGATGGGCAATATATTTGCCCTTTTCCAGTCTTCTGGAATCTCTCCCGTCTCCCATGACTTTCCAAAGATAACAGCTAGAGGCTCAGATACCTCCTCTATTAACTCCTTGAGTATTCTAGGATGCATTTCATCAGGCCCTGGTGACTTGCAGGCATCTAACTTTTCTAAGTGATTTTTAACTTGCTCTTTTTTATTTTATCTTCTAAAACTACCCCCTTCCCATAAGCATTCACTTTGTTAGACATTCCTTCAGATTTCACAGGGAAGACCAAAACAAAGAAGTCATTAAGCATCTCTGCCATTTCCAAGTTTCCTGTTACTGTTTCTCCCTCCTCACTGAGCAGTGGGCCTACCCTGTCCTTGGTCTTCCTCTTGCTTCTAATGTATTGACAAAAAGTCTTCTTGTTTCCCTTTATTCCCATAGCTAGTTTGAGCTCATTTTGAGCCTTTGCCTTTCTAATCTTGCCCCTGCATTCCTGTGTTATTTGCCTATATTCATCCTTTGTAATCTGACCTAGATTCCATTTTTTATATGACTCCTTTTTATTTTGTAGGTCATGCAAGATCTCGTGGTTAAGCCAAGGTGGTCTTTTGCCACATTTTCTATCTTTCCTACCCATCGGCATAGCTTGCTTTTGGGCCCTTAAGATTAATGTCTATTAATCTTTTAACTAACACTCTCTCTCTTTTATTTTCTAATAAATTTTAGCTTAGTTAATAAGAATTGGCTATAGCATGTATTTTGGGTGAGATCTAAGTTGGCTGGTGAGTCTTGCCCACGTGCTCAGGGTTTAGCTGATCGCCATATTTGGGCTCAGGAAGGAATTTTCCTCTCGGGCAGATTGGCAGAGCCCTGGAGGTTTTTCGCCTTCCCCTGCAGCATGGGGCATGAGTCACTTGCTGGTGAATTCTCTGCAGCTTAAGGTCTTCAAACCACAATTTGAAGACTTCAGTAACTCAGACATAGGTTAGGGGTTTGTTATAGAAGTGAATGGGTAAGGTTCTGTGCCCTGCTTTGTGCAGGGGGTCGGACTAGATGATCACATTGGTCCCTTCTGACCCTAGAATCTATGAATCTATTAATCTAAGTTATAATTGAACCTGGGTATGTGGCTGATCCTTTGGGATAGGAAGAATCTTTTCTTTCGTATGATGAAGTAAGATTTTAAGAAATCATCATCATATCTGACAAATGTGTCTGGACGGAGGCCTGAGGCAGCGTACTTTAAGGGAACTGCGTGGTTTAAACTTCTAAGTAACCAGCGAGGTACTACAGAAGCTGTTTTGTGCTGGCTTGGTAAATCTAAGTATTGAAATAACCACTAGCATTTGGGATTTGTCTGCCCTGTTTTGTTTGCAGTTCACCCTGATTGAGTGACCTCAGCTGGCTCCCACGGGCAGCTCTGTCACACCTACATCCAGGCTGTAGGGGTCCGGGGGATCTTAGGGGCCTTGGGGTGCACAGAGGCATCCTAGGAGTTTTAGGGGATTTGTGGGGGCCCAAGATACCTATGTCCAGGCTGTAGGGTTACCAGGGGGTCTTAGGAGTTCGGGTGGGCACAAATACGTATGTCCAGGCTGTATTGGTCACGGGGGGGGGGTAGAGGTTTTGTGAGGGGCACAGATATATACGTCCGGATTGTAGATGTCCCAGAGAGGTGGTAGGGGGGTTGTGGGAGTGCAAATACCTATGTCCAAGCTGTAGGGGTTCCTGAGGGGTTAGGGGGTTTCTGAGGGGCACATATATCTACTTGCACACTGGAGTGTCCCAAGGGGCTTATGGAGTCTATATGGGGTACAGATACCAATGTCCTGGCTGTATAGGTCCTTGGGGGGCTTAGGGGGGTTGTGGGAGGCACAGATACCGAAGTTCATGCTGGAGGGGTCTCCAGAGGGCTTAAGTGTTTGGTGGGGGGCACAGATACCTACGTCTAGGCTGCAGGGATCCCGAAGGGGCTTTCGGTCTGTCACAGCGTGTGGGAGAGTCCCGTCCTGCTCCCCTCTTCTTGGGACTCACAGTGACTCTCAGCCAGCCAGTAAAACAGAAGGTTTATTGGACAACAGGAGTGAAGGATACAGCAGAGCTTGGAGGCAGAAGCAGGACCCCGCAATCGAGTCCTTCTGGGAGTTCAGGAAACTTAGTTCCCAGTTTGGGATTCCCTGAATTTCAACCACCCAGCCCAAAATCGAAACTGAACTAACCCAGCTCCCTCCAGCCGCTCAGTTCCTGTGTCCAGCTTCCCGGGCAAAGGTGCTGATCCCCTCTCCTCTGCCTAACTCAGGTTACAGGCTGAGCATGTGTCCGGTCCTAAAGTCACCCGCTGCTCTCCCATCCCCAACACAGACAGTCCCTACTCCATCACAGTAATGCCCAGAGCATTTCCCTCATGGAGCAACAGTGACACCGTGTGGCCACGCAGGGTAATGCACAGAGCATTTCTCTCATAGAGGAAAAGTAACACCGTGTGGCCACGCAGGGTAATGCACAGAGCATCACACCTATGTAGAGGCTGTAGAAATCCTTGGGGGGCTTAAGGGTCGTGGGGGGCATAGATAGCTACGTCCATTCTGGAGGCATTCCGGTGGGGATTAGGAGCTTCATGGGGGACACAAATATCTACGTCTGGGCTGGAGAGGTCCCTGGACGGCTTAGGGGGTTGTGGTGAGCCCAGGTACATAAGTCCAGGCTGTAGTGGTCCCTGGGGGTTTAGGGAGTTGATGAGGGGCACAGAAACCTATGTATCGTCCAGAGGGGTCCCTGGGGGACTTAAGGGGTTGTGGTTATGTAGATACCTACATCCCGGTTGGATGGGGCCCTGGGGAGCTTAGGGGGTTTGTGTGGCATACACACACCTACAAACAGGCTGGTGGGGGCTCTATGGGTCTAGGGGGCTTGTGGGGGGCAGAGATACCTATGTCCAGGCTGCAGAAGTCCTGGGGAGGGCTTAGGAGGTTCCTGGAGGTCACAAATATCTACATCCAGACTGGAGGGGTTCTGGCAGTATTAGGGAGTTGTGGGGGGGCACAGACACCTATTTCGAGGCTGTAGGGGTCCCCGGGTTGCTTTGGGGCTTTTTGGGGTACAGATACCTATGTGCATGCTGTGGGTGTCGCTGGGAGGATCAGTGTGTTCGTGAGGGTGCACAGATACCTACGACCACGCTATAGGGATCCTGAGAGGGGGTCTTATGGGGTTGTGGGGGCACAGATACCTTCATCCAGGTAAGAGGGATCCTGGGGGCCTTAGGGGGTTCGTGTTGGGCACAGATACCTGTGTCTAGTCTAGGGGGGTTCCGGAGGGCTTAGGGGGGTTGTGGGGAGCTCAGATAGCTATGTCGAGGCTGGGGAGGTCCCATCATGGCCTAGGGGTTTTGTGTGGGGCACAGATACCTGCATCTAAGCTGGAGGGGTTTTGGCGGTCTTAGGAGGGTTGTGGAGGCACAGATACGTATGTCCATGCTGGAAGGGTCCAGTTGTGGCTTCGGGGATTCATTGGGTCAGAAATACCTATGTTTCGGCTGGAGGGGTCCTGGGGGGGATTAAGTGTGTTGGGGGGGGAACAGATACCTACGTCCCAATTGTAGGGTGCCCTGGGTAGCTTAGAAGGTTTGTGGGGGTCACAGATACAAACATCCATGCTGTAGGGGTCCCAAGGGTCTTTGTGGGGCTCTGGGTGTCACAGATACCTACCTACAGGCTGGAGGGATCCTGTAGGTCTTAGGGGGTGTGGGGGGCATACAGATGCCTACATCTGGGCTTGTGGGTTCCCTGGGGAGCTTAGAGGTTTGCGGGGAGCACAGATACAATTATCCAGCCTAGATGTGTCCCGGTTGGGTTAGGGGGTTGTGAGGCGGCACAGATACCTATGTAAGCAGAAGCAGGATGAACTCTACCCTGACATCTGGTGATGAATTATGGTAAGTGTGGAAACGAATTTCAGGGACTGATCATGTTTGCATAGGCACACCCACCCTGCCTGACACAGCCACGGCAGCCTGGGATGGTTGCTTTGGCAGCTGTGGAATCCCCGGTTTTTTGGGGTGTTGTTGGGGTGTGAGATGTGGAGTGTTGTCACCCTGATTGTGTGGATGAGGAACTGTGAAACTGCTTTGAGATAGAGATTCTCACCATCAATTGAGTGGCACTCGCTAGACAAGGGAGTGGGCTCCTTGGTTGAGCCAGAAACACCAATTGCACTTTTTTTTCCTTTAACAGTTGAATACCAGAGCTGATTTTTGAGTCCCCTAAAAATTGAAGTTGTAGATTCTTGAGTAGAATTTGTTAAATAGTTGGGATAGCTAGTGGGGGAGTCTGAAACAATATGGCAGAGCAGAAAAGCTTATGGAGAGAAGTAGTTTGTTGGATGGTTGGAGTGGCCCATGGACTGACTTGAGCTGAGCAGTTTTTAGGGATAGCTGGAACAGATCACAGGTCAGCTGGTGGAGCAGAGCAGCTGGTGGACCGAGCTGAGCAGTTCGTGGGGAAGGGGGAAGCAGAATCCCACAGAGAGGCAGGGCAGTCGGCAGTGGACCATGTAAGGTGCCACTTTCTACCTAGTTTGGCAGGGGGAAAAACCCTGCAGATAGACACTTAAACTCTGGGGTTGCGGGACTGTGGGTGATTTTGGGGTTGCTGGACTCTTGAAACATTTGAGGTATTGGACTTTGGAGTCTTGGGGTGATTTGGGGATTGCTAGACTCAAGAGCCCAGAGAAAAGGACATGGCCTAGTTGAGGTGTTTTCCCAATTTAATGCTATGTTGTTTATCTTACGTTATTAAACATTTTCTGCTACACCCAGACTCTGTGCTTGTGAGAGGGAAAGTATTGCCTCTTTGAGGCACCTAGGGGTGCGTATGTAAAATTTTCCCATGTCACTGGTTGTGGGCTCGAGCTGGTTTTCATTATGTTGTAGGGAAGGGACCCCTATGTATTGAATCCAGTCCTTGCTGCTTTCAGTTCAGCCTGGCAGAAGGGTTCCACCTATGTCCAGGCTGGAGGGATCCCTGGGGGGCTTAGGGGGCTCGTGGGGGGCACAGATACATAGGTCCATGCTGTGGGGGTTCCTGGGGGGCTTAGAGGTTTGGTGGGGGGCACAGATACCTACATCCAGGCTTCAGGAGTCCCGAAGGGGATTAGGGGGTGTAACGGAGTGTGGTGAAATCCGGCCTCGCACCCCTTTTCCTGGGACACACAGTGACTCAGCCAGCCAGTAAAACAGAAGGTTTTTTTTGGCCAGCAGGAACGAAGGATTCAGCAGAGCTTTTGGGCACAACCAGGATTCCTCAATCGAGTCCTTCTGGGGGTTCAGGAAGCTTAGTTCCCAGTTTGGGATTCCCTGAATTCCAACAACACAGCTCCAAACCAAAACTGAACTAACTCCCTCCAGCCGGCCCCTTCCTGTGTCCAGCTTCCCGGGCAAAGGTGCTGACCCCTTCCCCCTGCCTAGCTCGAGTTACAGGCTTAGGTCCTGTCCCTCACTTAAAGTCACCCCCTGCTGTCCCATCCCCCACACAGACAGTCCCTACTCCATCACAGTAACGCCCAGAGCATTTCCCGCATGGAGCAACAGTGACACCGTGTTGCCACGCAGGGTAATGCACAGAGCATCACACCTACGTAGAGGCTGTACAGATCCTTGGGAGGCTTAGGGGTCATGGGAGGTACAGATAGTTACGTCCAGGCTGGAGGCATTCCAGGGGGGCTTAAGGGGGTTCATTGGGTCGCAGATACCTACATCTAGGGTGGCCAAGACCCTGGGGGAGTTAAGGGGTTGTGGGGGGCATAGGTACTTGCATCCAGGCTGTAGAGGTCCTGGTGGGGATTAGGGGCTTCGTGGAGGACACCAATACCTACGTCCGGTGTGGAGGGGTCTCTGAATGGCTTAGGGGGTTGTGGTGAGCATAGTGGTCCCTGTGGGTTTAGGGACTTGGTGAGGGGCACAGGTACCTAAGTATGTCCTGGAGGGGTTCCTGGGGGTCTTCGTGGTAGTGTAGGAGACCCAGATACCTACATCCAGGCTATCGGGATTCTGGGGAGGCTTAGAGCATGGGGGGGGGCACAGATACCTACATCCAGGCTGGAGGGGTTCCGAGGAGCTTAGGGGGTTTGTGGGGGGCACAGCTATGTACGTCCAGGCTGGAGAGGTTCCGGGGAGGATTAGTGGGTTTTGCGGATGGCAGAAATACCTATCTCCAGGCTCTAGGGGTCCCTGGGAGGCTTAGGTTTTTTTGGGAGGCACAGATATCTATGCTCAGGTTGAAGTGGTTCCTGTGGGGTTTAGAAGGCTCCTGGGGGGCACAGATACTTAGGTCCATGCTGTAGGGGTCACCGGATGGATTAGGGGTTTTCTGGGGGGCACAGATACATACTTCTAGGCTGTAGGGATCCCTGGGAGACTTAGGGGGTTTGTGGGGGACAGAGATACCTACATGCTGGCAATAGGGCTTCTAGGGGGAATTAGTGTGTTGGGGGTGCACAGATACCTAGGTCCAGGCTGGAGGGTTCCCAGGCGGGGGGCTTAGGCAGTTTGTGAGTGGCACAGATACCTGCATCCAGGCTGGAGGGGTCCCTGTGGGGCTAAGGGGGTTTCTGGTGGGCACAGATACCTCCATCCAGGCTGGAGGGTCCCTGGGGGTCTTAGTGGGTTCGTGGGCGGCACAGATACCTAAGTCCAGGCTGGAGAGGTCCGGGGGGTCTTATGGGGATGGGGGGACACTGATACTTATCTCTAGGCTGAAGGGGTCCCTCGTGGGCTTAGGGGGTTTTGGGGGCCCTCACATACCCAAGTCCATTCTGTAGGCATCCCTACAGGTTGTTATGGGTTCGTGGAGAGCACAGATACTTATGTCCAGGCTGGAGTGGTCCGGGGGGGGTTGGGGTTTCGTAGGGGACAGAGATACGAACCTCCAGGCTGTAGAAGTCCCAGGGGGGCCGTGGGGGTACAGAGACCTACATCTGGGCTGGAGGGGTCCTGGGGGGTATAGGGGGTTTGTGGGGGGCACAGATACCTAGGTCCAGGCTGTCAGTGTCCCAGGAAGATTAGGCCGTTCACTGGGGGCTCAGATACATCCAGGCTGGATGTGTCCCGAGGAGCTTAGGGGGTTCATGGGGTGCTCAGACACCTTTGTCCAGGCTGTATTGATCCCTGGGGGCTTAGGGGGTTCGTGGGGGTCACAGATAGGTACATCCAAGCTGAAGGGGTCGTTGGGGCATTTAGGGGGGTTGTGGGAGCACAGATACCTACGTCCAGGCTAAAGGGGTAATGGGGATGCTTAGGGGATCGGGGCAGACACAGATACCTATGTCCAGGGTCTAGGGGTCCCGAGGAGATGGGGGTTGAGGGGGGAACAGATACCTACGTCCTAGCTGGAGGGGTCCTGGGTGGTTTAGGAGGTTCGTTGGAGTCACAGATACCTACGTCAAGGCTGCAGGGGTTATTGGGGCGTTAGGGGGTTTCTGGGGTCACAGATACCTTCGTGCAGACTGGAGGGGTCCTGGAGGGCTTAGGAGATTTATGGGGGGCACAGATACCTATGTCCAGGCTGTAAAGGTTCCCGTGGGGATTAGGGGGTTAATGGGGGGCACAGATACCAACGTCCTGGCTGTAGATGTTCCTGGGGTGCATAGAGGGGCTGTGGTTGCACATAACTCTACATCCAAAGTGTCGGAGTCCCGTGGGGGACTATGGGGTTCGTGGGGAGCTCAGATACCTACGTCCAGGTTAGAGATGTCCTGGGAAGGATTAGGGAGTTTCTGGAGTGCACAAATACCTATCTCCAGGCTGTAGGGATCCCTGTGGGTCTTACGGGTTCGTGGGGGGCAGAGATAACTATCTCCCATTTTTAGCGGTCGCTGAGGAGGCTTAGATGGTTTTTGGGGGCCCAAATACCTACATCCAGGCTCGAGAGGTCTCAGGGTTCGGGGTGGGAGGTTAGGAGGAGGAGAAGCGATACAATACGGTAGTAACTGTAATAATGATAATTACTGCAGCCAGGAGAGGTGAGGCATTTTAGAACTCGTTACTCAAAGAACTGAATTTAAACATAAGACGGAAATAAAATGATGAAATGCACAGACCTGTTAAAAAGCTCCCGAGACGGGAACTTCAGCCCCACATCTTCTGCCAGGGTCCAGGGCTTCTCCTCCCTGCCCCAGGGTGGCTCCTCTCCCCCTTCATCCCCCCCAGTGCAGCTCCTGGTGGGGTCTGGGCTTCTCCCCCCTCGCCTCCCAACCCTGTATGGCTTCTCCTCCCCTGCCCCAGTTTGGCGCTTCTCCCCCTTCCTCCCACCACTGCAGCTCCTGCAGGGGCCCGGGGCTTCTCCTCCCCCCCGCCCCCTCCCCAGCATGGCTCCAGCCCAGTCCAGGGCTTCTCCTCCCCCACTCCAGCTCGACTCCTCTGCCCCCCGCCCCCTGCCAGTATCTGGAGCTTCTCCTCCCCTCCACCTATCACTGCCCCCAGCCCCAGCGTAGCCGGGCTCCCTGGGGCACCCGATGCTGCTGTGGCTGGAGCCGAGCCTGGCGGGCAGGGAGCAGCGATTCACGCGGAGGTCATGGCAGAGCCATCAGCCCAAGAGGTGCGGGGCAGCCCCAGGGAAGTGGGGCGGGATGTGCTGCTGCAGGCCCTGCACCCCCGCCCACCCAGAGCCCTGAGGCTGATTGGGGAGGGAATCACTCAGCCCCCGCAGGAGCAGGGAGGTGGGAGCAGCTGAGCGGAACCTGCCCAGCAAACAGCTGATCGCAGCTGCGCGCAGGCTGCCCCCAGGGAAAAGCTCAGCTGGACGTAGGTATCTGTGCCCCCATGAACCGCTAAACCCTCCAGGGACCTCTCCAGCCTTGACATAGTTATCTGTGCCCTCCACAACCCCCTAAGCCCCCCAGGGACCTGTACAGCCTGGAAGTTGTCATCTGTGCACCCCATAAACCTCCTAATCCCCCTGGGACCCATCTTGTCTGCACGGAGGTATCTGTGACCTCCAGAAATCCCCTAAGCCCCCCAATACCCCTACAGCCTGGAAGTAGGTATCTCTGACTTACACGAACCCCCTGAGGACTCCTTCAGCCGGGATGTAGGTATCTTTACCTCTACAACCCCCTAAGGGACCCCTACAAGCTGGACATAGGTATCTGCACCCCTCCCACCTCCTAAGCACCCCGGGACCCCTATAGCCTGAAGTTAGGTATCTGTGCCCCCCAAAATCCCCTAAGGCGCCCCCGAAACCCCTACAGCCTGGACGTAGGTATCTGTGACCCCCACAAATGCACTAAATCCCCAGGGAGCCCTCCAGTTTGGACGTAGGTATCTCTGGCCCCCACAACCCCCAATCCTCTCGGGACTCCTACAGCCTGGATATAGGTATCTGTGCCCGCCCCAACCTCTAAGCACCCCCGAGACCCCTATGGCCTGAAGTTAGGTATCTGTGCTCCCAAAACCCCTCTAAGTTCTCCAGCCACCCCTCTAGCCTGGACATTGGTATATGTGCCTTCCACAAAACCTATAAGCCCCCCAGGGACCTCTCGAGCCTGGACGTAGTTATTTGGGCCCCACACACACCATCTAAGCCTCCCCAGCGACCCCTAAAGATGGGAGATAGTTATCTCTGCCCCCATGAACCCGTAAGGCCCACAGGGACCCCAACAGCTTGGAGATAGGTATTTGTGCACCCCAGAAACTCCAAAATCCTTCCCAGGACATCTCCAACCTACATGTAGGTATCTGAGCACCTCATGAACCCCCTAATCGCCCAAGGGACCCCGACAGCCTGGATGTAGGGTTATGTGCAACCACAGCCCCTCTATTCGCCCCAGGAACATCTACAGCCAGGACGTTGGTATCTGTCCCCCCATAAATCTCCTAAGCCCTCCAGGACCCCTCTAGTCTGCACGTAGGTATCTGTGACCCCCAGAAACCCCCTAACGCCCCAGGAGCCCCTACAGCCTGGACGTAGATACCTGTGACTTCAACGAACCTCCTAAACCACCCAGGACCCCTCCAGCTAGGACGTAGGTATCTGTTGCCCCCTCACCCCCAATCTCCTCGGGACCCCTAGACCCTGGACATAGGTATCTGTGTCTGCCCTGATCCCCTAAGCACCCCCATTACCCCTTTAGCCTGGACGTAGATATCTGTGCTCCCACAAACCCCCTAAATGCCCCAGCGACCCCTTCAGCCTGGATGCACCTATCTGTGACCCCCCCACGAACCCCCTAAGCCCCCAGGGATCCTTACAGCCTGGACACAGCTGTCTGAGCACCTCAAGAGCCCCCTAAGCTCCTCGGGACACATCCAGCCTGGATGTATCTGAGCACCCAGTGAACCTCCGAATCTCCACGGGACACCGACAGCCTGGACCTAGGTATCTGTGCCCCGCACAAACCCCCTATATCCCCCAGGACCCCTCCAGCCCAGATGTAGGTATCTGTACCCTCACAACCCCCGGGACTCTTACAGCCTGGGGGTTGGTATCTGTGCCCCCCATGAAACCCCAACCCCCTGGGACCTCTCCAGCCTGGACATAAGTATCTGTGCACCCCATGAACCCATAAGCACCTGCAGGGACGCCTACAGCATGGACTTAGGTATCTTGGGGCCCCCAATACCCCCTAAGTCCACCAGGGACCCCTACAGCCTAGAGATAAGTATCTGTACCCCTCAAACCCCATAAGACCCCCTGGACCCCTCCAGCATGGACTTAGGTATCTGTGCCCCCCACGAACCCGCTAAGCCCCCCAGGGACCCTCCAGCCTGGACGGAAGTATCTGTGCCTCCCACAACCCCTAAGTGCCGAGAAACCCCTCCAGCCTGGAGGTAGTTATCTGTGCCCACAAGAAACCCCCTTAGCCCCCCAGGGACCCCTCCAGCCTGGATGCAGGTATCTGTGCCCCCTGCAACACATTAATTCCCCCTGGAAGCGCTATTGCCTGGACGTAGGTATCTCTGCCCCCCACAAACCCCCTAAGCCTCCCAGGGACCCCTACAGCCTAGACGTATATATCTGTGCCCCTCAGAAAACCCATAAACCACCCCGGGAACCCCTACAGCATGGACCTAGGTATCTATGCCCCCCAGGAACCTCCTAAACCCCACAGGAACGACTCCAACCTGGACATAGATATCTGTGCCTACCCAAAAAAAACCCTAAGCCCCCCAGGGACCCCTAGAGCCTGGAGATAGGTATCTCTGTCATCTGCGAAACCCCCTAATCCTCCCCAGAACCTCTCCAGCCTGGATGTACATAGCTCTGCCCCCCATAAACCTCCTAAGCCCCCGGGGACCCCTCCAGCCTGGATGTAGGTATCTGTGCCCCCCCAATGCCCCAAGCCCCCCAGAATCGCTATAGCCTGGACGTAGGTATCTGTGTCCCCTACAATACCACTAAGCCCTCCCAGGGACCCCATCCAGGACATACATAGGTATCTGTGCCCCTCACCAAGTTCCTAAACCCTCAGGGACCACTGTGCTCAGCACAAACCCCTAAACCATCCAGGGACCCCTCCAGCCCAGACGTAGCTATTGGTGTCCTCCATGAATCCCCTAATCCCCACCAGGGCCTCTACAGCCTGAAAACAAGTACCTATGCCCCCACAACCCTCCTAACTCCCCCAGGGTCCCAACCATCCTAGACGTAGGATTCTGTGACCCAATGAACCCCCTTAAGTCCTCCAGGAATGCCTCCAGCCTGGACGTAGCTATCTGTACCTCCCGTGATCCCTAAGCCCCGCAAGGATCTGTATACCTCGCTGTGATGCTCTGTGCATTACCAGGCGTTACCACACGGTGTCACTGTTGCTCCATGTGGGAAATGCTCTGTCTATTACTGTGATGGAGTAGGGACTGTCTGTGTGGGGGATGGGAGAGCAGCGTGTGACTTTAGGTGAGGGACAGGACCTAAGCCTATAACTCAAGCTAGGCAGGGGAGGGGGGTCAGCACCTTTGCCCGGGAAGCTGGACACAGGAAGGGACCGGCTGCAGGGAGTTAGTTCAGTTTTGGTTTGGAGCTGGCTTGTTGGAATTCAGGGAATCCCAAACTGGGAACTAAGCTTCCTGAACCCCCAGAAGGACTCGATTGAGGGGTCCGGGTTGTGCCCAAAAGCTCTGCTGAATCCTTCGTTCCTGTTGGCCAAAAAAAACCTTCTGTTTTACTGGCTGGCTGAGTCACTGTGTGTCCCAGGAAGAGGGGTGCAGGGCCGGATTTCACCACACTCTGTGACACTCCCTAATTCCCTCCTATCCCCTGCAGCCTGGACGTAGGTATCTGTGCCCCCCGACAAACTCCTGAGCCACCCAGGGACCCCTAAAGCCTGGACCTAGATATCTGTGCCCCCCAAGAAACCCCTAAGCCCCCCAGGGTCCCCATCAGCCTGGACGTATGTGGAACTCTTCTGCCAGGCTGAATTGATAGCAGCAAGGACTGGGTTCCATACATAGGGGTCCCTTCCCTACAACGTAATGCAAACCATCTCGAGCCCCCACCCAGTGTCATGGGAAAATTTTACATACGCACCCCTAGGTGCCTCAAAGAGGCAATACTTCCCCTCTCGCAAGCACAGAGTCTGGGTGTAGCAGAAAATGTTTAATAACGTGACATAAAAAACAGAGCATTAAATTGGGAAAACACCTCAACTAGGCCGTGTTCTTTTCCCTGGGCTCTTGAGTCTAGCAGTCCCCAAATCACCCCAAGACTCCAAAGTCCAATACCTCAAATGTTTCAAGAGTCCAGCAACCCCAAAATCACGCACAGTCCCACAGTCCCAGAGTTCAAGATTCTATCTGCAGGGTTTTTCCCCCTGCCAGCCTGGGTAGAAAGAGGCACCTTACGTGGTCTGCTGCCGACTGCCCTGCCTCTCCATGGGATTCTGCTTCCCCCTTCCCCACGAACTGCTCTGCTCGGTCCACCAGCTGCTCTGCTCCACCAATTGACCTGTGATCTGCTCCAGCTGTCCCCAAAAACTGCTTGGCTCACCTCACTCCATGGGCTCCTCCAACCATCCCACAAATTACTTCTCTCTATCAGCTGCTCTGCTCTACAATATAGCTTCAAACTGCCCCCTCAGCTAGGACAGCTCTTTAGAAACATCAACTCTGGATCCTAGAACTTCAATTCTTAAGAGAATCAAAAAATAGCTCTACTATTTAACTGCTAAAGAAAAAAAAAAGATGCAATTAGTGTTTCTGGCTCACTCAAGGAGCTCGCTCCCTTGTTTAGCGAGTGTCACTGAATTGGTGATGAGAATCCCTGTCTCAAAGCAGTTTCACAGTTCCTCATCCACACAATCAGGGTGACAACACTCCACATCTCACACCCTAACAACAAATAAACAGCGGCCAAAGCAACCATCCCAGGCTGCCGTGGCCATGTCAGGCAGAGTGGGTGTGCCTATGCAAACACTATCAGCCCCTGAAATTCTTTTCCACACTTTCCATAATTCGCCACCAGATGGCAGGGTAGAGTTCATCCTGCTTCTGCTTACATAGTTTGTGCCCCCCACAACCCTCTAATCCCACTGGGACCCATCTAGGCTGGATAAAGGTATCTGTGCTCCCCAAAAACCTCTAAGCCCCCCAGGGAACCCACAAGCCCAGATGTAGGCTTCTGTATGCCCCACAAACCCCCTAAGACCCACAGGACCCCTCCAGGCCTGTAGGTAGGTATCTGTGACCCCCAGAGCCCCACAAAGACCCTCAGGATCCCCACAGCATGGATGTTTGTATCTGTGACCCCCACAAACCGCCTAAGCTACACAGGGCCCCCTACAATCCGGAGGTAGGTATCTGTTCACCCCCCAACACACCTAATCCCCCCCAGGACCCCTCCAGCCTAAACATATTTATCTCTGACCCCACAAATCCCTTAAGCCACAACGGGATCCCTCCAGCATGGACATAGGTATTGGTGCCCCCACAACTCTTCTAAGACCCCCGAAACTCCTCCAGCCTAGACGCAGGTATCTGTGCCCCCCCACAAACCCGCAGGCCACGATGGGACCCCTCCAGCCTCGACATAGTTATCTGAGCTCCCCACAACCCCCCTAAGCCCCCTGGAACCTCTCAAGCCTAGACACAGGTATCTGTGCCTAACACGAACCCCCTAAGGGCCCCAGGTATCTGTGCCCCCCACAAACCCCTAAACCCCCCCAGGATACCTATAGCCTCAACGTAGGTATCTGTGCACCCTCACGAACCCACTGATCCTCCCAGCGACCCCTACAGGATGGACGTAGGTATCTGTACCCCAAAATTCCACAAGGCAACCCCGGGACCCCTACAGCCTCGAAATAAGTATCTGCGCCCCCCCACAACTCCCTAATACCTCCAGAACTCCTCCAGCCTGGACGTAGATATTTGTGACCTCCAGGAACCCCCTAAGCCCTCCCCAGGACTGCTCCAGCCTGGACATAGGTATCTCTACCCCGCACAAGCCCCCTAAGACCCATAGGGCCCCCACCAGCCTGGTCGTAGCTATGTGTGTATGCCACACTAATCCCCTAAGCTCACCGGGGCCCCCTCCAACAAGGATGTAGGTATCTGCACAACCACAAGCCCTTAAGTCCCCCAGGGACCCCTCCAGACCATACATAGGATTCTGTGCCCCTCATCAACTCCCTAAACCTCCAGGGACCACTAGAGCATGGACGTTTGTATCTTTGCTCACCACAACCCCCTAAGCCATTCAGGGACCTCTCCAGCCTGGATGTAGATATTTGTGTCCCCCATAAAGCCCCTAATCCCCCCCAGAATGCCTCCAGCCTGGAAGTAGCTATATGTGCCCACCACGACCCCTAAGCCCCACAGGGATCTCTACAGCCTCTACATAGGAGTGATGCTCTGTGTATGACCCTGCATGGCCACACAGTGTCACTGTATCTCCATTAAGAAATTGATAGTGTCTTACCCTGCTTGGCCACATGGTGTCACTGTTGCTCCATGGGAAATGCTCTGTGCATTACTGTAATGGAGTAGGGACTGTCTGTGTGGGGGATGGGAGAGCAGGGGGTGACTTTCGGACCGGACGCGTGCTCAGCCTGTAACTTGAGCTAGGCAGGAGGGAGGGGGTCAGCACCTTTGCCCGGGAAGCTGGACACAGGAAGGGCTGGCTGGAGGGAGTTGGGTTAGTTGAGTTTCGATTTTGGTTTGGGAGGCTGGAATTCAGGGAATCCCAAACTGGGAACTAAGTTTCCTGAACCCCCAGAAGGACTCGATTGAGGGGTCCTGCTTGCGCCTCCAAGGTCTGCTGTATCCTTTGCTCCTGTTGGCCAAAAACCCGTTTGTTTTACTGGCCGGCTGAGTGTCACTGTGAGTCTCAAGAAGAGGGGTGCAGGACCGGACTTCCCCACACTCCGTGACGGACCTTAAGCACCTCCGGGACCTCTGCAGCCTGGATGTAGATGTCTGTGCCCCTCACAAAACACCTAAGACCCCTGAAGACCCCTCCAGCCTGAACTCAGGTATCTGTGCCCCCCACAACTCCCTAAGCCCTCCAGGGATCTATACAGCCAGGACATTGGTATCTGTGCCCCATAGAGACTCCATAAGACCCTTGGGACACTCCAGTGTGCACGTAGGTATATGTGCCCCTCAGAAACCCCCTAACTCGCCAGGAGACCCTACAGCCTGGATATAGGTATCTTGGGCCCCCCAAAATCCCTAAGACTCCCAGGATGCCTCCAGCCTCAACGTAGGTATCTATGCCCCCTACTAATCCCTTAAGCCCCCCTGGAACCACTACAGCCTGGATGTAGGAATATGTGCCCCCCACGAACCCCGTAAGTCCCCCAGGACCCCTAGAGCCTGGAGATTGGTATGCGTGTCCCCAAAAAAACTCTCTAAGCCCCCCAGGGACCCCTACGGCCTGGATGTACGTATCTGTGCACCCCAAGGCCCCTAAGATCCCCCGGGCCCCCAAAGCCTGGATGTAGGTGTGATGGTGCTGCCCGTGGGAGTCAGCTCAGGTCACTCAGTCAGGGTGAACTGAAAACAAAACAGGGCAGGCAAATCCCAAACGCTGCTGGTTATTTCAATACTTAGATTTACCAAGCCAGCACAAAACAGCTTCTGTAGTACCTCGCTGGTTACTTAGAAGTTTAAACCACGCAGTTCCCTTAAAGTACCCAGCCTCAGGCCTCTGTCCAGACACACCTGTCAGATATGATGATGATTCCTGAAAATCTTACTTCATCATATAAAAGAAAAGGTTCTTCTGATCCCAAAGGATCAGCCACACACCCACATTCAATTATAACTTAGATCTTACCTAAAATACATGCTATAGGCAATTCTTATTAACTAAGCTAAAATATATTAGAAAAGAAAAGAGAGAGAGTGCTGGTTAAAAGATCAATAGACATATAGACATAAATTCTATTCTTAAGGTTCAGATACATAGTAGATGTGAGTTTGTAGTTGCCAAAAGTCCTTTTTGAAATAGTCCATAGGTTATAGTCCAATTTCCATGTTCAGGGTGGCTCCAGTCAATGACTGGGGATCTCAATCCTTGTGGCTTAAGGTTTCCCCCTCTTGAAACCCAAAGCAGATCTGAGATGAAGAAGGATCATGTCCCAGGGTTCTTATACATTTCCAGCAGCCTTTCGGCCTGAGAAAACAATAGGCTTCACTCTCTTTCAAAACATCCTGGCAATTAGTACAGGGTAATTTATCCATCAAACAGTTCAGATACAGGTTACCACAACCTTCAAAGAGACACATAGACAATAATACTATTTCACTAAAGTATCATCATAAATGTTAATATTCCTTTTTTGCTCTTTGAATTAAAACTATAGCAATAGACAACACTTATTTGCTGACATCACAAGCCCTGAGCAAACATCTCCCCTTCTATCTCTAACAATGCAGACTTGCATTTCAAAGCTCTGTTCATTTACATATCTTGCTAACCAGTTCTTAAGGTTCACCCACGAGTCAGGTCAGTCGGTGAGGTGAGTTACTTAACTCTTTCTGGTCCTGTCACCTTTCAATGAGATATTATATTATACTTATAATGTCACAGTCGCGGTGAGTTGACTGCTGCAGCTCCCCGTAGACTCTGCCTGCGTCTCTCACCGAGCTGGAGTACAGCAGTCGAGGGGAGAGCACTCGATGTGTTGCATCTACACTAGACGCGGTATATCAACCCCTGCTGGATCGATCGCTGCCCACCGATTTGGCAGGTAGTATAGACATACCCCGAGTATCTGGTGATCGGAGCTGGACCCCGGAGGGGGACACATTGAAGGAACTCAGGGGTTAAGGTGCCTCTATTGTCAACTATCAGGGCTGCTGTGGCTCAGAGGAGGGAGCTTGACTGCCTGGCAGGCTTAGGCGCCACAAGCCTGGGAGGCAGGAGAAGTGAAGCGGCCATGGTGTGCTCGGGGTGCTCGTGCTAGGAGGAGGGGTGAGCTGGGGCGAGGAGGGTGCCGCACGGCAGACTGGGGGAGTTGCCATAAGAGAGGAGCCTCAGGGTGGAGGGGGGGAGCTGCCACGGGTGGGGCACCTCAGGGTGGCAGTGCGGGGGGGAGGGTGCAAGGTGGAAACATCCTTGCACCAGCCCTGCCCCATGCCCTGCCTGCAGCCAGCCCTGCCCTGCCCTGCCCACAGCCATCCTCTGTCTCCAGCCAGCCCTGCACCTTCTGCCCTGCCCACACCAGCCGCATCATCCCTGCCCTGCCTGCAGCCAGCCCTTCAGCCAGGCCCTGACACACCCCCTGCCCTGTCTCCAGCCAACTCGTGCTGCACCCCCCTGTGGCCCTGCCCAAAGCCAGCCAGCCCCACACACCACCAGTCTGCACCAGACCTGCACCCCCTGTTTGCAGCCATCCCTGCATCCCCTGCCTTGTCTCCAGCCAACCCCTGATGAACCCCCCTGCCTGAAGCCAGCCAGTCCCGCATCCCTTGCCCTGCCTGCAGCCAGGCCCTTCTCTAGCCAACCCCATGTCCACTGGAGCCCTGCAGTTCCCAGGGCAGTAACCATGAACATCTGCTTCAATGAGGAGGGCAGGGAGCAGCTGGGACCCACACATGTGCACACCCTAAGGTGACCAGACAGCAAGTGTGAAAAATCGGGACAGGGGTGGGGGGTAATAGGATCCTAGATAAGAAAAAGACCCAAAATTCGGACTGTCCCTATAAAATCAGGACATCTGGTTACCCTAGCACATCCCCAGGACTCCTGAGTTCCATTGCTGGGTTTCCTATTGGTTCCACTGCTGGTTCTTTTCCTTTTCCTGGGGAATTTTGGGCAAGTTGCTCCCACCTCTAGGGCTCTGTCCCCAGCAGTCAAATGGGGATTTCATACTTTCCCGCTATTGGAAAGTGCTGGGAGAATCCCCCAGCAAAAGCTGCTCTGACAGTGCTAAGCAGCATCTGACCATTCAAGGTCGGAGCGCACTGCCCGGGAGGAGTGTTTGGCTCTGGGGTTTCACTTCAGCCCAGTCTAGAGAGAGGGGCCCAGCCATGGAGTTTGGCTCAAGAAGACCAAGTCTCCAATCTGTTTTGAATTTCAATCCTGTGCTCCAAAGTGCTTGGTGTCAGTTACAAATTTTAGAAGCATGCTCCCCACTCCATTTTCCAAATCATTCATGAAAATATTGAATAGTACCGGACTCCGGACTGATCTCTGCCAGACTCACTAGGTACACCCTCTCCATTGGCCAGCCAAACCTGGAGAGGGGCTCCTGGAGTCTGGGCTTTCAACCAGCTCTGCACCCATGTTACACTGATTGCAGCTGGACTGCATTTCCCTCGTCTGCTTGTGAGAATGTCCTATATCAAAAGCCTTAGTAACACCAAGCTAGATCCCATCTATTGTTTACCCACCTCCATCAGGCCCAGAACCCTGTCAAAGAAGGAAAGAGGATCGGTTTGGAATGATTAGTTCTTGACAAATCCATGCTCACTCGTCGTAAGAACCAAAGTATCCTGTAGGTGCTGCTGACAAACTGATTGTTTAAGAATGTATTCCAGTATGTCTCCACCTATGGCAGTCAGGCTAGCTAGTCTGTAAACCCCATGGGTCTCTTTGTTCCTCTTTGAAAGAGGCCCTGCAGGGATCACATGAGAATATATTATTCTATAGTTTTGCAACTTTTTTTTATGGAAGGGGCCCCCAAAATTGTTTTGCCCCACACCCCCTGAATGGTCTGGGCAGCCTTGCCCACTCCACCCCCTTGACTCATTCTCCTCCCTCTGAAGCCCCACCTGTCCTCTGCTCTCACTCCCATTTGGCCACTCTCCCACCCCTGCTCTTTCTCTTTGGCTGAGGCCTGCTGGTCCACCTTTTGCTCACTCCTCTCCTCCCCGAAAGCCTCCTTGTGTCTCTCCACCCCAGCCCTCAAGGTCTGCCTGCTACCTCCACCTCTTTGCCCTTCCCCTGAGACTCACCCTGCCCAAACCCCTCTGCCCCCTCCCCTAAGACCAGCCCTGCCCAGCACTCACACCTCTCTATCCCCTCCCCTGAACTGCCCTGTCCATCACCCACACCTCTTTGCCCCGTCCATGAGACCGGCCCTGCCCACCACTCGCACCTCTCTGCCCCTCACCTGAGACCCTCCCTGTCCTCCTCTTTCCTCGGTCATCTGTTGTTGTGCCTTGAAACATCAAGGATGGAATAAAAAGCTGAGTTTACTCCAAGGTGAGGAAAGAAAGGAGCCACCAACCCCCTGACAAATCTCAGTGCCCCAGAGAAAACCTGCCCCCTGCTATTGCAATCCCTGATGTGCTGGGGATATAATGGTAAAGGAACTGTCTGAATGATCAAGGCAGGAAATGGACAACAATCTACAGGAACGTCATTGACCACAAACACATTCCTCACGTTCCAGCCAGAAGGGAAATGAGCAGGAATTCTTGCAGTTCAGCCAGGGACACACTTACACAATGGCACAGCAGTGTGTGTGTTGTGGAAGCTGGTCTGAGGAAATATCTGGAATTGATCACTCAGTGAGAACAGAACTGGAGTGTAGTGAAAGACTTGTCTCAAGCAAATAGTTGTGGCTGGGTGGTTAAGGTGATGGGCTAGAAATCCATTGAAGTCTCCCCATGAAGGTTCAAATCCTGTCAATTAGGGAGGAAGTTGTGGTCCTTTAGTTTCAAGGGAGCTGGGTCTTGTCTTGCCTCGCTCTCAAGCTATGTCTGCACTATTAGGTAATGTGGCTTTAAAGTCCTTGAATTAAACAGCTGTTGCATGTCCACACTATGCCTCTTGTCTTACCAGAGCACATCCATGCTAGACTCTTGGATGGCCACAGAGAGCAGGGCACTGTGGGTAGCTGTGAAACTGGCTGCAGGTGCTTTGGGAAGGTTTTGCAAGGCCTCCTGGGCTGGTACAGCATCACATGATGCAGGTTTCCCCATCCCATTGTTCCATGGGAATCCTACTAGATTGCCAGCTGCTTTTCAACTGCAATGTGTTTGGGGGGGGGAAGAGTGAGTGAGTGTGTGGGCACACTGTCTCTTAGTTCAAACAGCTGCTGCAAGCAACCAGTCCTGAGGCAGGGGGAGGGGGACAGCCCCAACATCAGCCCCTGCTTCCCTCACTGGCTCAGGTCACCACAGCAGCCTCTGTCACACATGCATGCTGTGACCTGCTTAGCTCTGTGTCAGGTGTGCTGGAACAGGGGGGTTAGGGGGTCATGGCACCACCACTCTTTACGGCTGTTAGGACAAGTGATGGGGGGGGAAGGGTGGAGTCTTGGGAGGAAGAGGCGTTCCGTGGGGGTGGCCTCAGGGGGAGGGGTGGTGTGAGAGTGGTTCCTTGGGGAAGGAGTGTCATGAGAGTGCTACAGTTCAGACAACGGTGCCCCTGCCCCACTGTAAGGAAGCTCCCACCGCCCCTGCTCTGTGTTCATAGTGCAGGAGAGAGCAGCATCCATGGCAGTGATTTGCTTCCAGGGGCTCCAGCAGAAGGGCTTGGGAGGTGATTTAAAGGTCCCATGGCTCCGGCAGGGGGGCTCAGGAGGCGATTTAAAGGGCATGGGGCTCCGGTCACTGCAGGAAGCCCTGGGCCCTTTAAATCACCAGACTGGGAAAGCCAGGCCGGCCTGGCACAGAGTACACGCTCTTGCCAGTACCCCATATCAGAACGAACCGGCTTACTTTCACCTCTGGAAGGTCCTCACATGGATCAATAACTGGTTAAATCTGGGAAACAAAGGGTAGGAATAAAAGGTCAGTTTTCAGGATACAAACTCGTACCTACTGGTGTCTATACTGGGACCAGGACTAGTCAACATATTGATAAACGATCTGCTAAACAGAGAGGTGACAAAATTTGCAGATGATCCAAAACTACAGAGGACAGTTAAGTTCAAACCAGCCTGTGAGGAGCTAATAAGAGATTTCACAAAACTAGGTGAAAGGGCAGCAAAATGGCAGATGAAATTCGATGCTGATAAATGCAAAGTGATGCACATTGGCATACATAATCCCAACTCTACATATAAAACGATGGGATGTCAAATAGCTGTTGCCACTCAAGTGAGAGATCTTGGAGTCACTGTGGATAGTTCTCTGCAAACATCCACTCAGTGTGCAGCAGTCGGTAAAAAGCGAACAGAATGTTGGGAGTCATTAGGAAAGGGATAGAAAATAAGAGAGAAAATCTTATTGCCGCTGTATAAATCCATGGTACAGCCACATCTTGAATGCTGCATGCAGATACGGTCACCCCATCTCAGAAAAGATGTATTGGAATTGGAAAAGGTTCAGAAAGGGGTATGGAGTGTCTGCCATATGAAGAGAGAATAATAAGACTGGGACTTTTCAGCTTGGAAAAAATATGACTAAGGGGGGATATGATAAAGGTCTATAAAATCATGGCTGGTGTGGAGAAAGTAAATAAGGAAGTGTTACTTATTCCTTCTCATAACACAAGAACTAGGGGTCACCAAATGAAATTAATAGGCAGCACATTTAAAATAAACAAAAGGAAGTATTTTTTCACACAATGCACAGTCAAAGTGTGGAACTCCTTGCCAGAAGATGTTGTGAAGGCCAAGACTATAACAGGGCTCAAAAAAAGAGCTAAATCAATTCATGGAGGACATGCTCTGAGCCAGGATGGGCAGGGAAGGTGTCCCTAGCCTCTGTTTGCTGGGAGCGGGTGACAGGGGATAGATCACTTCATGATTCCCTGTCCTGCTCATTCCCTCTGGGGCACCTGCTTTGGCCGCTATGGGAAGACAGGACACTGGGCGAGATGGACCCAGTCTGACCCAGTCTGGCTGCTCTTACGTCCTTATGCTCCTTTCATACAGATGCCTGACATTTTGCCTGACAATGTGTCCCTGAGGTCTCAGCCAAAATGCCCAGACAGGCAAACACTCTGGGCTCCTGAAACCTCTGCCCCCCACCTAGTGCCCTGTGGCTCATCCCTGACCCTTGCTGCTGCTCCTTGCTGTAGAAGGTGAAAGGAGCGGAGGCAGTGCAGGAGCCTTCTGGGGATGCAGATCTGAGGCTTTGGGAGAGTCACATTGTCTGAGACATCAGAGTGCTGTAAACCATGCAGCCACCCCCTCAATCAGGGGCCTGTTCCAGCCCTGAGTTTGGGTTACCGCGATCCCTTCCCCAGAGCAGGGTGCCCACAGATTACAGCCTGAAAATAGACATGTGACTAACTCCTGTTCTCCCTGACAGGGTCTGCCCTAGACCAAGTGGCACCCCAGGTGAGACGTGTCTTCGGTGCCCCCTCCATGTTAAAATTTTGAATATCTTATTTTTCATTGCATTTGTAGCTCAGTTCATGATTTCAATGCATGATTTTCTCTGTCATATAAGATGATAAATTTGCAGGCTAGGTTCTATAAACCTGTATTTATTCATACCACATATAAGCAAATCAAACAAATTCATTTCCTCTAAGCATATAGAAACTTTTTAATTTTGACAGTAACTGAACTGTACTAACACCTAGCAATGGAACTGCCACCAGCACAGGGTTGGCCAGTATTAAGTATTGTTACAGTAGGAGACAGCGTTAGGATGTTAACCCCAGGTCTTTAGTTGAAAGGTCGCTTCTCTCACCTTTCCCCCATGAGCTGAAGTGCAGCATTCGAGAGATCCAGAGACTAGTTGATGACATTTCCAAGTGCTAAAATAGCAAGCGTTGTCCATCTTGTATTTGCCATTGTTGACTGGAGAGATGTTCTATTGAGAATGATGAGTCCTTGTCAGCTGCTTTCTGGAAAGATGGTTTTCTGTTTTAGGCTTGGGAGGAGCCTGCAAGCTGTGGATGAGGTTGTTTCAGTGAGAACCGCTGCTCATTTCTTGCCGACCTGGGGGTGCCAGTGACAGCTTGTGAGGGGGCAGGTGCTGGCTTGAGTGAAAGGGATATAGGAAACCCCAGCCTGCCCCTCCAGACCAAGTCCACTGCTTGGCTTCTGTGTTGTGTCATCCAGATTTAAATCTTCCCAGCATGTGCTGTGGTTCGTGTATTAAGCCTTCCTGGTGGGCCTGGTCATTGCCAAAGTAGCTCAGATGGGAGTGCATTAGATTGAAGATCTAAAGGTTTCTGGTTTGATGCCAGGTGTTAGCACCCCCTTCACCCTGGGTATGTTGTGTTGGGCTTTCTTCTGGGTGTGCATCTGTGCCCTGAACTCACCAGTGTTCCTAATTTCAGAGGCAATATTTGCAGAGGGCGTGTGTGGGGTCATCTGTCCAACCTGGGTTAGCTATCGCCTGCTGCATCATGTGGTGCTGCCAGGCCCCCTCCCTGCAAAGCAGCTGCTGAAGGGGTGAGTGGAGAGGGGCTGCCTTTGCTGCTTCCTCTCCCTGCACTGTTCACAGCTGGGGGGGCTGTTGATTGCAAGGGGATAGAGCTGAACCTTGACATTGTGCCCGCCCCTTCAGGAGAAACCAGTCGTCTGTGCCTGGTTGGAAGCTCTGCAGCCAGAGGAAAAAGTGGTTTTCTGCACCAGAGCTGCCAGCTCTTACTTTCTTTCTCATGACGGGGAGGAAAAACGAATCTCTTTTTCAAAGCCCAGTCCTGCCATTGACCGAGGTCTGACTTTCTAAGTTCCTGCTAGAGTGGAGGATTTAGAGTTAGTGGGGCCCTGTGCACATAAAGTGCATACAACAATCCCCCTTCCTCTGACCTCTGCTATGTCTCCAGTAGCTGCTATCCCCTGGTAGCAGGGAAGGACGTTTCTACCCATCCAGGAGATCCCAACCTTGGACCAAAGGCAACTTCAGGCTTCTCCTCTCTCCCTTCTTCGAATCAAGTTCAGGTTTTTACCAGGAGTGAAAGCAGCCTTAAGCTGCAGAGTCTGGATCAAGGTCACAAGTTCCCAGTGTCTCCGTGGAAGGGAATTTTTTAATCCCAGATGAGTGGAGTTAAATCAGTTCTCAACCTGAGTCCTTAGGTCTAAATCCTGAGGATATTGTCCCATCATGGGGCCATTTCCCACCTCTCTTTCATACAGAAGTACAATTTTCTTTGCACAGACACAGAAACAGCAAGATCTTTCTCTGTCCCTTGTGCAAAGCAGGAGGTCAAATTCCATGGAAACAATGGCCAAGCAGGGGGCCCTGGGCACATCCAGCCCTGGCTGTGAGATATTCCCTCCTCTCTTTCTTTATGCTGCTGTTGTCATTTCAGGGAATGTCTGGGATGAGGAAAAGCTGAGTTCACTCCAGCTGGAGGGAAAAAGACCCCTGAAAATCTCAGGCCCTCAGGGAAAACCCAACCTCTGCTATCAGGGTCACTGAGGTACTGGGGATTTGAGTAGGAAAGGGACTGTCTGAATTATCAAGGTGGGGAATGAATAGCAAACTACAAGATCCACCTCATTAACCACCAACATAGACTAATCCTGCTGCAGATAGAGAGGAAACTGGGAGCCATTCTTAGCTGTGCAGCCATGGAAACACTGACCCAATTACACTGCAGTGAATGTGCTGGGGAAAGCTGGATTTTACAGGCAGGTGGAAATAGTGGATCCTAGAAACACCTGGAGTCCCCCACACTGCGTCCGCCACCAGGGTTGGGTGTTGAGCTGCTCACAGAGTCCCCCACCACCATTACTTTCTAGCAGGGGATTGCAGCACCACCCACCCACCCAGAGGTGAAAGTAAGCCGGTCCAGTCTGGTATGGCATACCGGCAAGAGCCAGTACGCCGTGTTGGACTGCACCGGTGTCCATGGCAGGGATTGAAAGGGCTCTGGACTGCCCACGGCCAGAGCTCCGGCGGCCAGGCTGGGTCCTGGATTGAAAGGGATCAGAGCTCCCGGCGGCTGCGGGCAGCCTAAAGCCCTTTAAATCCCAGCTGCAGCTGAGATTTAAAGGGCTCAGAGCTCCACGCCGCTGCAGGCAGCCCAGAGTCCTTTGAATCCTGGCCACGGCTGTGGTGACCGGGCTGGGGCCGGGATTTAAAGGGCTCGGGGCTCCCCTCAGCGGCAGGAGCTCTAGGCCCTTTAAATCCCTGCCCCAGTCTCACAAAGCTCAGGGTTCTCCTGGTGGCTGGAGGCCTAGGCCCTTTAATTTGCCCCATGAGCCCCGGGGGGCTCCCAGCCCCCTCTTCAGCTAGGAGCCTCTGGTTGATTTAAAGGCTCTGGGTCTCCCAGCCACAGCTGGTTCCCCAGGGCCTTTAACTCTTGAGAGGCCACGCCTCTTCTGGATGAGACCACGCCCCCTCAGGACTCCTGCAGTACCGGTAAGTCCTGTAAGTTACTCTCACCCCTGCACTCAGCCAATGCAGTGTGAGGGCTGAGTCTTGTATCGCTGCACCCTGGGTCCAGGGCATGCACTCTGTCTCCTCCTCTGCTGTGTAGAATCCGGCCCTGCCGCAAAGTGTCCCCCATGAGCCACCAACCTCCAGGACAGCAGGTTTGGCCCTCAGAGCAGGGACTTGGCCAAGGTGGGGGTGTAGCTCAGTGGTAGAGCATATGTTTTGCATGTATGAGGCCCTATGCCCCCCACTAACCCTCTAAGCCCCCTTGGTACCACTAAAGACTGGATGTACGAATATGTGCCCCCCACGAACCCCCTAAGCCCCCCTGGACGTAGGTATCTGTGCACCCCAAGGCGCCTAAGATCCCCCGGTCCCCTACAGCCTGCACGTAGGTATGATGGTGCTGCCTGTGGGAGCCAGCTGAGGTCACTCAATCAGGGTGAACTGCAAACAAAACAGGACAGACAAATTCCAAATGCTGCTGGTTATTCCGATACTTAGATTTACCAAGCCAACACAAAATAGCTTCTGTAGTACCTCACTAGTTACTTACAAGTTTAAACCATGCAGTTCCCTTAAAGTACCCAGCCTCAGGCCTCCGTCCAGACACACCTGTCAGATATGATGATGATTCCTGAAAATCTTACTTCATCATGTTAATGAAAAGATTCTTCTGATCCCAAAGGATCAGCTACATACCCAGGTTGAATTATAACTTATATCTTACCTAAAATACATGCTATAGCCAATTCTTATTAACTAAACTAAAATTCATTAGAAAAGAAAAGAGACAGAGTGTTGATTAAAAGATTAATAGACATATCGACTTGAATTCAATTTTGAGGTTCAGATACATAGTAGAGGTGAGCTTGTAGTTGCCAAAAGTTCTTTTAGAAATAGTCCATAGGTTATAGTCCAATTTCCATATTCAGGGTGGCTCCAGTCAATGACTGGGGATCTCAATCCTTGTGGCTTAAGGTTTCCCCCTCTTGAAACCCAAAGCAGATCTGAGATGAAGAAGGATCGTGTCCCAGGGTTCTAATACATTTCCAGCAGCCTTTTGGCCTCAGAAGACAATAGGCTTAACTCTCCTTCCAAGCATCCTGGCAATTAGTACAGAGTAATTTATTCATTAAACAGTTCAGATACAGACTACCACAACCTTCAAAGAGACACATAGACAATAATACTATTTCACTCAAGCATCATCATTAATGTTAATATTCCTTTTTTGCTCTTTGAATTAAAACTGAAGCAATAGACAAGACTTGTTTGCCTACATCACAAGACCTGAGCAAACATCTCCCCTTCTACCTCTAACACTGCAGACTTGCATTTCAAAGCTCTGTTCATTTACATAACTTGCTAATCAGTTCTTAAGGTTCACCCATGGGTCAGATCAGTCGGTGAGGTGAGTTAATAAACTCTTTCTGGCCCTGTCACCTTTCAATGAGATATTATATTATACTTATAATGTAACAGTCGCGGTGAGTCGACTGCTGCAGCTCCCCGTAGACTCTGCCTGTGTCTCTCACCGAGCTGGAGTACAGCAGTCGAGGGGAGAGCACTCGATGTGTTGCATCTACACTAGACGCGATACATCAACCCCCGCTGGATCGATCGCTGCCCACCGATTCGGCAGGTGGTATAGACATACCCCGAGTATCTGGTGATCGGAGCTGGACCCCGGAGGGGGACACACTGAAGGAACTCAGGAGTTAAGGTGCCTGTATTGTCAACTGTCAGGGCTGCTGTGGCTCAGAGGAGGGTGCTTGACTGCCTGGCAGACTTAGGCGCCACAAGCCTGGGAGTCAGGAGAAGTGAAGCGGCCAGGGTGTGCTCAGGGTGCTCGTGCTTGGGGCAGGGGTGAGCTGGGGCGAGGGGGGGTGCCGCAGGGCAGAGCGGGGGAGTTGCCACAAGAGGGGAGCCTCAGGGTGGAGGGAAGGAGCTGCCATGGGTGGGGCACCTCAGGGTGAGGGCGCAAGGGGGAAGGGTGCAAGGTGGAAGTTTCACCTACGGAGTGAAACATCCTTGCACCAGCCCTGCCCCATGCCCTGCCTGCAGCCAGCCCTGCACCTCCTGCCCAGCCCTGCCCGCAGCCATCCTCTGTCTCCAGACAGCCCTGCACCTTCTGCCCTGCCCACACCAGCCGAATCCTCCCTTCCCTACTTGCAGCCAGCCCTGCAGCAAAGCCCCTGACAAACCTCCAGCCCTGTCTCCAGCCATCTCCTGCCACACACCCCTGTGGCCCTGCACAAAGCCAACCAGCCCAAACACACACCCAGCCTGCACCAGCCCTGCACCCCCTGTCTGCAGCCAGCCCTGCATCACCTGCCCTGTCTCCAGCCAACCCAATGCACCCCCCTGCCTGAAGCCAGCCAGCCCCGCACCCCTTACCCTGCCTGCAGCCAGACCCTACCTCCAGCCAGCCCCATGTCCACCGGTGCCCTGCAGTACCCAGGGCAGTAACCCTGCACTTCTGCTTCAATGAGGGGGGCAGGGAGAAGCTGGGACCCACACATGTGCACACCCTAGGGTGAACAGACAGCAAGGGTGAAAAATCGAGACAGGGGGTGGGAGGATCCTAGATAAGAAAAAGTCCCCAAAATTCGGACTGTCCCTATAAAATAAGGACATCTGGTCACCCTAGCACATCCCCAGGACTCCTGAGTTCCATTGCTGGGTTTCCTATTGGTTCCACTGCTGGTTCTTTTCCTTTTCCTGGGGGACTTTGGGCAAGTTGCTCCCTCCTCTAGGGCTCTGTCCCCAGCAGTGAAATGGGGATTTCATACTTTCCCGCCATTGGAAAGTGCTGGGAGAATCTCCCAGCAAAAGTTGCTCTGACAGTGCTAAGCAGCATCTCACCATTCAAGGTCAGAGAGCACTGCCCAGGAGGAGTGTTTGGCTCTGGGGTTTCACTTCAGCCCAGTGTAGAGAGAGGGGCCCAGCCATGGAGTTTGGCTCAAGAAGACCAAGTCTCCAATTTGTTAAGGACGTTTTGAATTCCAGTCCTGTGCTCCAAAGTGATTGGTGTCAGTTGCAAATTTTAGAAGCATGGTCTCCACTGCATTTTCCAAATCATTCTTGAAAATATTGAATAGTACCAGACTCCGGACTGATGCCTGCCAGACTCACTGGGTACACCCTCTCCATTTGACAGCCAAATATGGAGAAGGGCTCCTGGAGTCTGGGGTTTCAACCAGCTCTGCACCCACATTACACTGATTGCAGCTGGACTGCATTTCCCTCGTTTGCTTGTGAGAATGTCCTACGGGACACTGTCTAAAGCCTTAGTAACTGCAAGCTAGATCCCATGTACTGTTTACTCACCTCCACCAGGCCCGGAACCCTGCCGAAGAAGGAAAGAGGTTTGATTAGGAATGATTTTTTCTTGACAAATCCATGCTCACTCGCCCTAAGAACCAAATTATCCTGTAGGTGCTGCTGACAAACTGAGTGTTTAAGAATGTATTCCAGTATCTCTCCAGCTATGGGAGTCAGGCTAGCTAGTCTCTAAGTCCCAGGGATCTCTTTGTTCCCCTTTGAAAGATAGGTCCTGTCTTGTTCATGGATGGGAAGACGATCTTTTTCAGGGATCTCAGACGAGAACTGGGGCACAACGCCTGGTTTGTTAAGGCCACAAAAACGGAGGCAGGAACCTCTTCTCTCCTACTGGCAAAGAACCCCAGGTACCTAAAAGATAGGGACTCACATCCTTGAAAGGGCTTTAAAGAGGCAGTGGTTAAAAAGTTTGGCCCCGACCATTTCTTGTTTCCACAGACTAGACACTTTAGCAAACTTTAGAATTCCTTGGTGCAAAAACACCGTGAAACTCCCCTTTCTTCTTCACAGAGGGCTTCAACACCCCTTTTCTCACTCAGGCTCACAACTGCCCAGAATTCGAGAACTGTCCCTGTTCCCATTGGACAAATGGGAGGAGCCTGAGGTAAGAGAAGGGAGGTGACCTACCCAAGGGCCTACACAGCAAGGCGGTGGCAGAGCCAGAAAGAGAAGCCGCCAGTCAGACTCCTGTTCTAACAGACAACAAATCCCCCCAGAGGCAGGGAAAGAGCTCAGGAATTGAGATGGTGGGAAAAATTCATTCCAACCATTTCTGTCCAAATATCCCATTCAGACTAAACCAGTTTGTTTCTCAGAATCATAACAAGTGAGATGGAAGTTCTTTGCAAAAAGATTTTGTTGCAAAACAAAAGCATCTCCTGTTTGTCACAGTGTGTTAAATTGTGTCATCACACACAAGGAGGAGACACTTAGATCTTGAAAATTAGATAAGATGCTTCAGTCTGAGCTAAGTCGTTGCTGCTCTTAACAATTCCAAAATAAAAAAATACAAATAAAAAAGACTGTTTCAGCTAATCTATTATGTCATAATCTGCTCTGAGTAAACGTGATGGGACACCTCATATTATGCACTTCTCTTAGTGACACTCTCCAATGGATCCCCATCCTCCACCCACCATGAGGTAGGTAAGAGTGGATCATTATTATCTCTACTTGAAAGAGGGAGAAGCTAAGGTTGAGAAAGGAGAACTGACTTGTCTTAGGTCACACAGTCAGGCAGTGGCAGAGTTGGGAATAGGACCCAAGAGCCCTGATTTTCAAATCAACCATCGGATCTTGAATTTCAGACATTGAATGACCTGAATAATGTGCTCTCAGATGAGCTCCAGACCAACAACAGTGCACAGTAATTATTCAGCAAGTATTTGAGGAGAACTGCAATGTTAGAGAGAATCATCAACTGCTCAGAGACAATTAATGCAGAGAAGCAACAAAATATGTCAAACATAGAACTGGTTCTGACTTATTTCCTTGTTCTTAAAAGAGAACAACATGGACCTGAGTCTCCTCCTTGTCAATAACCCCCTGCTCAGCCAATCAGGATAGAGACTGAGGATGGGAGGCTGAGGATTTTTACCAGAGAGCCCAAAAGATGACCCAGGTGACTGCTGGGGATCACTGCCCAAGCACTATTTCAGTCCCACATTTTTGGGTGGATCTCTCACAGAGGGTGCTGCAGAGCACTCCCCCGCAAGACACACACACAGACAGAAACACACCTGCTGGTGTTGAGAGGGGAATAGGAAAAAGGAGATAAGAAGCAAGAGAAGAACAGAAAGGAGGGAAGGATGGATGGAGGAAAAGCTGAAACAAAAAGGACAAACCCTTATGTCCGCATTGATTCTAAGGGACAAAATCCCAGGTGCGCAATAAAATTCTGCCTCCTTAAGCTCGTGTTTTCCATTTCTAGAATTCAACTCTCACCAGATGGATCAGACTGAACAGGTTTCAAACCTCCAGGAGGCTCTTACCTTCTAAACAGGGACGGCTGTTTTCTAGTAAAATCACTACAAGGGAAGGAGAAAACTCGAAAGAGGTTCCTCCTGGTGCTCACATCTGTGAACCCGAATACTTTATCAGTCCTCAAGGAGAGACCTGGACAAGGAGACTTGCTGACGCAAAGCCGCAGGGGTCTCTGAGATTTCCCTGGCCCCTCGCCCCTGTCCTGCCTGGCTGATGTCAGCATCTCTCTGTGAGGTCATCACCTCCCCACCACCTTAGACCAATAGTCTGAGGTCCTGCAAAAGGCCTTTGTGATGTCACTGCCACACCCCTCCCTTGCTGTGCTAATGTCCTACCCCAGGCCAGGCACTTTGGAGGTTTGAGCTACTCCCTGTGGATCACCCCACTCAAGGAGTGTTCGTTCTAGGCAGCAAGCTGGCTAGACAGTAAAACATCAGATGCTGCTCCCAATGCTACGCTCCATTTTTCAGAAATTAGTCGACTTTATGGTCAGAAGAAACCATTAGAGCATCTAATCATATAATCATAGAATATTAGGGTTGGAAGGGACCTCAGGAAGTCATCTAGTCCAATCCACTGCTCAAAGCAGGACCAATCCCCAACTAAATCATCCCAGCCAGGGCTTTGTCAAGCCTGCCCTTAAAAACCTCTAAGGAAGGAGATTCCACCTCCTCCCTAGCCATCCCATTCCAGTGCTTCACCACCCTCCTAGTGAAAAAGTTTTTTCCTAATATCCAGCCTAAACCTCCCCCACCGCAACTTGAGACCCTTACTCCTTGTTCTCTCATCTGCTACCACTGAGAACAGTCTAGGTCCATCCTCTTTGGAACCCCCTTTCAGGTACTTAAAAGCAGCTATCAAATCCCCCCTCAGTCTTCTCTTCTTCAGACTAAACAAGCCCAGTTCCCTTAGCCTTTCCTCATTAGTCATGCACTTCAGACCCCTGATCATTTTTGTTGCCCTCTGCTGGACTGTTTCCAATTTTTCCACATCCTTCTTGTAGTGTCGGGCCCCAAACTGGACACAGTACACCAGATGAGGCTTCACCAATGCCGAATAGAGAGGAATGATCACATCCATCGATCTGCTGGCAATGCCCCTACTTATACAGCCCAGAATGCCGTTAGCCTTCTTGGCAACAAGGGCACACTGTTGACTCATAGCCAGCTTCTCTTCTAGTGTAACCCCTAGGTCCTTTTCTGCAGAACTGCTTCCTAGCCATTCAGTCCCTAGTCTGTAACAGTGAATGGGATTCTTCCGTCCTAAGTGCAGGACTCAGCATTTGTCCTTGTTGAACCTCATCAGGTTTCTTTTGGCCCAGTTCTCTAATTTGTCTAGGTCCCTCTGTATCCTATCCCTACCCTCCAGTGTATCTACCACTCCTCCCAGTTTAGGGTCATCTGCAAACTTGTTGAGGGTGCAATCCACACCATCCTCCAGATCATCAATGAAGATATTGAACAAAACAAGCCCAAGGACCGACCCTTGGGGAACTGCGCTTTAAACCGGCTGCCAACTAGACATGGAGCCTTTGATCACTACTCGTTGAGCCTGACGATCTAGCCAGCTTTCTATTCACCTTACAGTCCATTCATCCAGCCCACACTTCTTTAACTTACTGGCAAGAATACTGTGGGAGACCATATCAAAAGCTTTGCTAAAGTCAAGGAATAACACATCCACTGCTTTCCCCTCATCCACAGAGCCAGTTACCTCCTCATAGAAGGCAATAAGGTTAGTCAGGCATGACTTGCCCTTGGTGAATCCATGCTGACTGTTCCTCATCACTTTCCCCTCCTCTAAGTGCTTCAGAATTGATTCCTTGACGACCTGCTCCATGATTTTTCCAGGGACAGAGGTGAGCTGACTGGTCTGTAGTTCCTTGGATCCTTCTTCTTCCCTTTTTATAGATGGGCACTACAGTAGCCTTTTTCCAGTCATCCTGGACATACCTCGATCACCATGCGTTTTCAAAGATAATGGCCAATGGCTCTGCAATCACATCCGCCAACTCCTTTAGCACCCTCGGATGCAGCACATCCAGCCCCATGGACATGTGCTCATCTCCAGTTTTCTAAATAGTCCCGAACCACTTCTTTCTCCACAGGGGGCTGGTCACTTTCTCCCCACACTCTGCTGCCCAGTGCAGCAGTCTGGGAGCTGACCTTGTTTGTGAAGATAGAGGCAAAAAAAGCTTTGAGTACATTAGCTTTTTCCGCATCCTCTGTCCACTAAGTTACCTCCCTCATTCAGTAAGGGGCGCACACTTTCCTTGACTTTTTTCATGTTACTAACATACCTGAAGAAACCCTTCTTCTTACTTTTAACATTTCTTTCTAGCTGCAACTCCAAATGTGATTTGGCCTTCCTGATTTCACTCCTGGATGCCTGAGCAATATTTTTATACCCCTCCCTGGTCATTTGTTCAATCTTCCACTTCTTGTAAGCTTCTATTTTGCATTTAAGATCAGCAAGGATTTCACTGTTAAGCCAAGCTGGTCGCCTGCCATATTTACTATTCTTTCTGCACATCAGGATGGTTTTTTCCTGCAACCTCAATAAGGATTCTTTAATCCTTCAGAGGATTGGAACTGATTTCAGTGAAGGAACATGTTTGCTAGATTTTCATGCATTTGCACAGGAAAGCATTGAGTGTTTCCATTCATTTCAGGGATCCCTTTTCAGTGGAACTCCTCAACATAATGGAAATGAAATTATTTTTGTTGAAGAGAGAGGTTTATAAGAGGGCACTGGGATTAAAACCACAGACTAGTTGATCTGCAGTCAAACACTCTACCACTGAGCTACACTCCCAGGATTGCTGTGGAAGTAAGTCAGTGATCTTAAAGATTTTGAAGGACAGACCCTGCCTTAGCGATCTCCTGTTCTCTTCCCAGACCACAGTGCTTTTAAAAATGGGGTTTGATTAAACTTATAGATATATGGAGACACCACAGCTTGCACACTCACCCACTTAGCTTCCCCCAGTGACGTAGCTACCACCTCTCAGGGAGATGGATTAACTACATGGACGGGACAGCTCTATCCCCTCTGCTCAGAGCATCTTCATTCTTTATGAATAGGTAGGAAAGAACTTCCTGAATGGACAGTAACCAATTGATCAAATATTGCTGGGTCTGCATTCAATATGGGTAACAGGTGATGCTGGGCTGGATTAGTAGGAGCATTGCCAGCAGATCAAGGGAAGTGATTATTCCCCTCTATTCGGCACTGGTGAGGCCACATCTGGAGCATTGCGTCCAGTTTTTGCCCTTCCACTACAGAAACAAATTGGAGAGAGTCTAGGGGAGGGCAACAAAAATGATTAGGGGGCAGGGGACTTATGAGGAGAGGCTGAGGGCATGGTCACCCAGAGGGGGGGCAAGTGGGGCAATTTGCCCCAGGCCCTGCAGGGATCACATGAGAATATATTATTCTATAGTATTGCAACTTTTTTTTATGGAAGGGGCCCCCAAAATTGTTTTGCCCCAGACCCCCTGAATCCTCTGGGCAGCCCTGCCCACTCCATCCCCTTGATTCATTCTCCTCCCTCTGAGGCCCCACCTGTGCTCTGCTCTCACTCTCATTTGGCCATTTCCCACCCCTGCTCTTTCTCTTTAGCTGAGGCCTGCTGGTCCACCTTTTGCTCACTCCTCTCCTCCCCGAAAGCCTCCTTGTGTCTCTCCACCCCCACCCCCAAGGTCTGCCTGCTACCCCCACGTCTCTGCCCTTCCCCTGAGACTCACCCTGCCCAAATATCTCTGCCCCCTCTCCAAAGACCAGCCCTGCCCAGCACTCACACCTCTCTATCCCCTCCCCAGACCTGCCCTGTCCACCACCCACACCTCTTTGCCCCACCCATGAGACTGACCCTGCCCACCACTTGCACCTCTCTGCCCCTCCCCTGAGGCCCGCCCTGTTCACCTCTTTCCTCGGTCATCTGTTGTTGTGCCTTGAAACATCAAGGATGGAATAAAAAGCCTAGTGTACTCCAGGATGAGGAGAGAAAGGAGCCACCAACCCCCTGACAAATCTCAGTGCCCCAGAGAAAACCTGCCCCCTGCTATTGCAATCCCTGATGTGCGGGGGATAGGATGGTAAAGGAACTGTCTGAATGATCAAGGCAGGAAATGGAAAACAATCTACAGGAACGTCATTGACCACAAACACACACTCTTCATGCTCCAGCCAGAAGGGAAATGAGCAGGAATTCTCGCAGTTCAGCCATGGACACACTTACACAATGGCACAGCAGTGAGTGTGTTGTGGAAGCTGGTCTGAGGAAACATCTGGAATTGATCACTCAGTGAGAACAGAACTGGAGTGTAGTGAGAGACCCATCTCAAGCAAGTAGTTGTGGCCGAGTGGTTAAGGCAATGGACTAGGAATTCATTGGGGTGTTCCCCACGCAGCTTCAAATCCTGTCAACTACGGAGGAAGTTGTGGTCATTTAGTTTCAACAGAGCTGGGTCTTCTCTCGCTCCCAAGCTATATCTACACTATTGGGTAATAGGGGGTAGCCGTGTTAGTCTGGATCTGTAAAAGCAGCAAAGAATCCTGTGGCACCTTATAAACTAACAGAGGTTTTGGAGCATGAGCTTTCGTGGGTGAATACCCACTTCCTCAGATGCATGCACATTACTATTGGGTAATGTGGCTTTAAAGTGTTTGAATTAAACACCTGTTGCATGTGCACACTATGCTTCTTGTCTTACCAGAGCACATCCATGCTAGACTCTAGGATGGCCACAGAGAGCAGTGCAGTGTGGGTAGCTGTGCAACTGGCTGCAGGTGCTTTGGTAAGGGTTTGCAATGCGTCACGGGCCAGTACAGCATCACATGATGCAGGTTTCTCCATCCCATTGTTCCATGGGAATCCTACTAGATTGTCAGCTGCTTTTCAACTGCAATGTGTTTGGGTCGGGGGAGGGAAGAGTGAGTGAGTGTGTGGGCACACTGTCTCTAAGTTAAGACAGCTGCTGCAAGCAACCAGTCCTGAGGCAGGGGGAAGGGGACAGCCCCAACATCAGCCCCTGCTTCGCTCACTGGTTCAGCTCAGCACAGCAGCCTCTGTCACACATGCATGCTGCGGCCTGCTTAGCTCTGTGTCAGGTGTGCTGGAACAGGGAGGTTAGGGGGTCATGACCCCACCATTCTTTACCGGCTGTTAGGATAAGTGATGGAGGGGGGGGAAGGGTGGAGTCTTGGGAGGAAGAGGTGTTCTGTGGGTGTGGCCTCAGGGGGAGGGGTGGTGTGAGTGTGGTTCCTTGGGGAAGGGGTGTCATGAGAGTGCCACAGTTCAGAGAACGGTGACCCCGCCCCACTGTAAGGAAGCTACCACCGTCCCTGCTCTGTGTTCGTAGTGCAGGAAGAGCAGCATCCATGACAGTGATTTGCTCCCGGAGGCTCCAGCAGAAGGGCTTGGGAGGTGATTTAAAAGTCCCATGGCTCTGGCAGGGTGGCTCAGGAGGCGATTTAAAGGGCCTGAGGCTCCGGCCACTGCAGGGAGCCCTGGGCCCTTTAAATCACCAGACTGGGAAAGCCAGGCCGGCCTGGCACAGCGTACCCGCTCTTGCCAGTACCCCATACCAGAACGTACCAGCTTACTTTCACCTCTGAAAGGCCCTCACATTCATCAATAACTGGTTAAAAGCTGGGAAACAAAGGGTAGGAATAAATGATCAGTTTTCAGAATGCAAACTCGTACCTAGTGGTGTCTATACTGGGACCAGGACTAGTCAACATATTGATAAATGATCTGCTAAACAGAGAGGTGACAAAATTTGCAGATGATCCAAAACTACAGAGGACAGTTAAGTCCAAAGCAGCCTGTGAGGAGCTAAAAAGAGATTTCACAAAACTAGGTGAAAGGGCAACAAAATGGCAGATGAAATTCAATGCTGATAAATGCAAAGTGATGCACATTGGCAAACACAATCTCAACTCTACATATAAAACGATGGGATGTCAAATAGCTGTTGCCACTCAAGTGAGAGATCTTGGAGTCGCTGTGGATAGTTCTCTGTAAACATCCACTCAGTGTGCAGCGGCCGGCAAAAAGGGAACAGAATGTTGGGAATCATTAGGAAAGGGATAGAAAATAAGAGAGAAAATCTTATTGCCGCTGTATAAATCCATGGTACACCCACATCTTGAATGCTGCATGCAGATACGGTCACCCCATCTCAGAAAAGATGTACTGGAATTGGAAAAGGTTCAGAAAAGGGGTGTGGAGTGTCTGCCATATGAAGAGAGAATAATAAGCCTGGGACTTTTCAGCTTGGAGAAAAGATGACCAAGGGGAAATATGATAGAGGTCTATAAAATCATGACTGGTGTGGAGAAAATAAATAAGGAAGAGTTACTTATTCCTTCTCATAACACAAGAACTAGGGGTCACCAAGTGAAATTAATTGCAGCACATTTAAAACAAACAAACAGAAGTATTTTTTCACACAATGCACAGTCAATGTGTGGAACTCCTTGCCAGAGGATGTTGTGAAGATCAAGACTATAACAGGGCTCAAAAAAAGAGCTAAATCAATTCATGGAGGACATACTCTGAGCCTTGATGTGCAGGGAAGGTGTCTCTAATCTCTGTTTGCTGGGAGCGGGTGAAAGGGGATAGATCACTTGATGATTACCTGTTCTGTTCATTCCCTCTGGGGCACACGGCTTTGGCCGCTATGGGAAGACCGGACACTGAGAGAGATGGACCCAGTCTGACCCAGTCTGGCTGCTCTTACGTCCTTATGCTCCTTTCATACAGAGGCCTGGGATTCTGCCTGACAATGTGTCCCTGAGGTCTCAGCCAAAATGCCCAGACAGGCAAACACTCTGGGCTCCTGAATCCTCTGCCCCCCACCTAGTACCATATGGCTCATCCCTGACCCTTGCTGCTGCTCCTTGCTGTAAAGGTGAAAGGAGCGGAGGCAGCACAGGAGCCTTCTAGGGACGCAGATCTGAGGCTTTGGGAGAGACACATTGTCTGAGACATCAGAGCGCTGTAAACCATGCAGCCACCCCCTCAATCAGGGGCCTGTTCCAGCCCTGAGTCTGGGTTACCACGATCCCTCCCGCAAAGTAGGGTGCCCACAGATTTCCTGAAAATAGACATGTGAGACTAACTCTTGTTCTCCCTGACAGGGCCTCCCCTAGACCAAGTGGCACCCCAAGCAAGACGTGCTTTTGGTGCCCCCCTATGTTAAAATTTTGAATATCTTATTTTTCATGGCATTTGTAGCTCAGTTCATGATTTCAATGCACAATTTCGATGCATGATTTTCTCTGTCATATAAGATGATAAATTTGCGGGCTAGGTTCTGTAAACCTGTATTTATTCATGCCATATATAAGCAAACAAAACAGATGCATTTTCTTTAAACATATAGAAACTTTTTAATTTTAACGATAACTGAAACGTACTAACATCTAGAAATGGAACTGTCACCAGCACATGGCTGGCCAGTATTAAGTAGTGTTACAGAAGGAGACAGCGTTAGGATGTTAACCCCAGGCCTTTAGCTGAAAGGTGGCTTCTCTCACCTTTCCCCCATGAACTGAAGCGCAGCATTAAAGAGATCCAAAGATTGGCCAATGGCATTTTCAAGTGCTAAAATAGCAAGTGATGTCGCTCTCTCATTGGCCATCTGCGACTGAAGATGTGGTTTAATGAGCTGGAGCTTCAAGGCGAGGGTGGGTCTGTCTGCTGTCTTCCGTTGCGCTGCTGGGCACCAAGTCCCTGGTGGCCAATATGTGAAGCTGGGAGAAGAAAGTGGGGTGGCAAGTGGTGGCAGGACTTTTTCCACCAGGGTCTACGTGCCCAACTTCCTCCTTGTACTGCTGGGCCCCCGTCGCCTTCAGGTAACACAGGAACTAAGGCAGGAATAGGGTGAGGAAGCAAGTAAAGCCGAGCAAGGAAGGCAAAAGTGAATCTTGTCTTCATGGGTCGCTCGCAATTACATCCTTTTTCTGTGCCACAGCTGACAAGAACTTCCCAGACAGAAAAGTAATAGGCCAAAAAGAAACCTAGCAGCTGCTGAAGTAGTTCGGTTGGGAGCGTGCTAGACTAACAGTCTCTTCTATTCCTCTTTGTGCCCAGGTGGTATATTCTCGGAAAGTGCAGCATTGCCTTTAACTGCCACGAGTCCCTCATTTCAGGCTGTGCAGCAGGAAAAGACAGCATGGACTTCTGCACCGAGTTGGCCCACCTGATCTTTCATTCTTCTCTTGCTCTTTGTCAGCAAGGAGAAGAAGAAGAAGCTCTCCCTGAAGCTCCAGTCACACGGGCGAGGTAAGGATGATTTCCTGAATGCCAGCCCCAGTTCTCTGCTCTGCCAGCTGACCTATCGAAGGGCAGCCACAACTTTCTCTAGGTTTGTCCATCGGTCTGTGGCAGGGTGAGCAGTAACCAAGCAGACGGAGTTTCTGTAGTGTAGTGGTTATCACATTTGCCTAACATGCAAAAGGTCCCTGGTTCAGAAACATGCTGCTTTCCTTTTTCCAGATCCCCTTGCTGTTCAGGAAGGTGCTCCTCCTTCTCCTATTGGCCTGTCCCTGGGATAACTCCAACCCCTGCATGACAGAAGGTGCTGACAGCAGTGGAGAAAGCACCTCGGTGTCAGGCTGGAGAACCTAGAGGAGTTAGGCATGTTACCTTTCAGAGGAGAGGACACACATTCATCCAGGCTGGATCCTGAATCTTCTCTTTATTCAGCAGGTGTCCGAGAAAGACAGAAATCTACACCATGTAGAGGTCAAAAATAGGAGTTCATTACACACAGTGCTGGCGGAGTGTCACCTTGCTTATTAGGCTCAGAGACATTGCTAATTAATTAATTACAATAGAATATATAGATTTTCCACAAGTGGGGGAAAGTGACGGGGTAGGCAGTTCCACACCCCGGGATAGGTTTTGCAGCAAGACAAGATAAGCACATTAGCCAATAGTTAACAGATTACATAATATCTCCACCCATGGTCTCAAGTTAGCAAGTTAACATTTCATTAATACTTTGATAAAATGTTGTTAGTATAAAATATCTGTGTTGAATTCTGATTTGGGGTCCATAGGAATGGAGCAACTTCTTGATTGTCCAAGAGGTACATTCCTAGGGGTTAAAGCAAAGAAACAGTGAAAGTATATGGCAATAAAGATTTTCTGTGAGTCTAAAGGCAGGCATTCGTCCGTGGGAAGGGACGTGGAAGAATGACATACCTTATACTGACATCTGCCAACTTTTCATAAACTCAAGATTGGATCTGTGGGAAGGTGTCTTATTCAGAATTGCATATTGAACAAAGAATCCCTGTTCCTATTGTGTTTGTTTCTTCTCTAGGGAGACGTTCTTCCCACAGATCAGGGCTTATTGGGAGAGCCAATCAGGAGCCCCGGGATAGGTTTTGCAGCAAGACAAGATATATAAGCCCATATATAAAGGGCTGCTCAGCACAGGAAGAGTTAGTCACTGCTTGAAGTTTGAGGAGGGAGGTTTGGCTGGGGAAGGGGAAGGGGAAAGAGAAGGGGAAGGGGAAGGGGAAGGGGAAGAGTGGGCACCATGATCAGAGTAGTGCTGGGAGGGTAAGGGGAGCATGAGTGACCTTCTGGTTGAGTGCTGCAAGACTGAGGCCCTAATACAAAGGCAGAGGAAGATGCTGGGGCTGTGGGGAAGTGGTCCAGGGAAACAGATGCAGGGTTGCAGGTTCACCACTTTTGCCTCCGTAGCCACTGGCACAGGTGGCTACACACTGGACTGCAGCCGACCACTGAGGCAAGTGTCTGGGTAGAGAACAGCTGCCCCCGGGAAGGGGGGAGAGAACTAAGTGAGGCACAGCCAGAGGGCTGTGTCCATAAGAGGACACTGAAGTCCTGAGAGCGACATGGGTCCTAATGATAAAACAGATGCAGCCAGATGCCACTAGATGAAGGCGCACCGGTGAACCAGAACTAATTACCAGGATGGCCAGGAAGAGGCACCACATGCCCTATTACACCAAGACTTAGCTGCAAGGAAGGCTCTATCTGTCTTGAACAAGCACTTAGAAGGATTCTGCTGACAGGTCTTTTCTTTTTCTGAAAAGAGATACAAAAAAGGAGCCAACAGACACACCAGGTTCAGCAAGGAAGAACTGGCAGGCCAAGCCAGGCTCTCCTGGTTAGTAAGAAGGCTCTTCAGCCAGCTCTTCCCAAAGATCACTATCTAGAGACCTTTTAACAGCCACTGCAGATGCTGACCACAAAACAGGCAAAGAGATGCCAAAATAGAGTTCTCCACTGCCTGCAGCCCTCAAGCTACCAGGAGTTCTGTGCACAGATAGGCCCCTGCTGGGGAGAAAAGGCCTTGTTAGAGACTCTTCTGACACCAGCCGTTCTCAAATAGTGTTTAGTGCTCTGTGTTGTGACTTCAGCATCCACAGATGCCAGTTCAGTTGGGGGACATTTTTCCTGTCTCCACATTTGTCTAGTGCCTCCTTTCAACACTTGTCACCAAAAAGACCTGTTTCTTTTGCAAGCAATGTACAGCTAGGCAAAGGCAGTCTTCTCCATTTCCTCAAAAGATCACCAAGCTGTGAGGAGAAGACACACATTCAGCAAGGCTGGATCCTGAATCTTCTCTTTATTCAGCAGGTGTCCGAGAAAGACACAAATCTACACCGTGTAGAGGTCAAAAATAGGAGTTCATTACACACAGCGCTGGTGGAGTGTCACCTTGCTTATTAGGCTCAGAGACATTGCTAATTAATTAATTACAATAGAATATATAGATTTTCCACAAGTGGGGGAAAGTGACGGGGTAGGCAGTTCCACACCCCGGGATAGGTTTTGCAGCAAGACAAGATAAGCACATTAGCCAATAGTTAACAGATTACATAATATCTCCACCCTTGGTCTCAAGTTAGCAAGTTAACATTTCATTAATACTTTGATAAAATGTTGTTAGTATAAAATATCTATGTTGAATTCTGATTTGGGGTCCATAGGAATGGAGCAACTTCTTTGATTGTCCAAGAGGTACATTCCTAGGGGTTAAAGCAAAGAAACAGTGAAAGTATATGGCAATAAAGATTTTCTGTGAGTCTAAAGGCAGGCATTGGTCCGTGGGAAGGGAAGTGGAAGAATGACATACCTTATACTGACATCTGCCAACTTTTCATAAACTCAAGATTGGATCTGTGGGAAGAACGTCTCCCTACAGAAGAAACAAACACAATAGGAACAGGGATTCTTTGTTCAATCTGCAACTCTGAATAAGACACAATTCTTTAGTTCTTAGCTCCAACACCTGGGAATTTGCTGACCAGGTCTATCTTAGCAAGCAAGGCTTTCTGTTTACCCCAGTTTTCTCTTAGCTTATCACTATTTGCTAGGCCTCTGATCCTTGACCATACTCTGGACTTTGAGTCTGGAAAAGAGCTGGCACAATCCATGCACCAGGTTGCTACATAAAGAGCAAATAGATTTTTAATCCTTCACATGAAGTAATGGCAAAGCTCTTGGTTCAGGCCTGTAGCAGCGATGGAATAAACTGCAGGTTCAAATCACGTCTCTGGAGTCCATCCACAGCTGGGATGGGGCATTCAGTCCTTTGTACAGAGCTGAAGCTTGTTTGTAGCAAAGTCCCTCCAGAGGTATGAAGCAGAACTGAAGACAAGATGGAGATGAGGCACCAGCCTTTTATAGTCTCTTGCCACGTGGTCTTTGCTTTCTTTGTCCCAAGGACACTCTATCCAGCACGTGGCATAGAAAAACCTTTGAGTTCTGTCCACAGGCAGGTCCCTGCATACCTTGCTGAGTCACAAGGTGTATCTGCTTTCTCTCAATGGGTCGATTGTATAGCTGATGGTCCTTAGTGGGCCAGCAAGCAGGCTAGGCAGAATTGACACCAACTTGTCTTGAGTGTTCCCCAGAAGCAGAGCACGAGTTTGAAATATGGACAGCATAGAACCAATATTCATAACGTCGACTACAAAAATGATACACATCTAGAGATAGCATCATTCTAATCAGCCAATCAGAACCTCTTCACAGACCCCTTACATGGCAACTTTTCTACAATATTGGTTGCAAATATAGAACAGTGGTCGCAATGGTGATCTATACAGTTACAGATTAAGTCACTAATGTCACAGGAGGTGACATGATATCAGTGAGACTGACATAGGAATGCTGCCTCCAGTTTTGGTGTCCTCGGTTGAAAACGATGAGGTGAAATTGGAGCTGGGGCAGCAAAGAGCCACCAAATGTTCTGAGGGCTGGAGAAAAATGCCTTCTAGTGAGCTATTGAAAGAGCTCAGTCTGTTTAGCTTATCAAAAGAAGATTGAAAGGTGACTTCACTGAAGTGTTGAAGGGCCTTAATGGAGAGAAAATATTGGGTGTTAGAGGGCTTTTTAATTGAGCAGAGAAAGGCATAACAAGACCCAACGGATGAAAGGTAAAAAGAGACAAATTCATATTACAACTAAGGCACAAATATTCAACAGCGAGGATGATTCACCACAGGAACAGGCTACCAAGGAAAGTGGTGGATTTGCCATCTCCTGATGTCATTTAATGAAGACTAGATGCCTTTCTGGAATGTGTTTGCCCCCAAGTAGCTCTTGTGTCATACAAGAGGCCTGTGATATGCAGGGGTTCAGATTTGAAGCTCTAATAATCTCTTCTGGCCATAAAGTAGACTAATTTCTGAAAAACTGAGTGTAGCATTGGCAGCAGCGTCTGATATTTTCCTGTCTAGGCAGCTTACTTCCTAGAATGAACGCTCCTTGAGTGGGGTGATCCACAGGGAGTAGCTCAAACCTCCAAAGTGCCTGGCCAGGGGCAGGACATTAGCACAGCAAGGGAGAGGTGTGGCACTGACATCACAAAGGCCTTTTCCAGCACCTCAGACTATTGGTCAAAGGGGAAGGAGAGGTGGTGACCTCACAGAGAGATACTGAAATCATCCAGCAGGACAGGGGCGAGGGGCCAGGGAAACCTCAGAGACCCCTGTGGCTTTGCTTCAGGAAATCTCCTCCAGGTCTCTCCTTGAGGACTGACAGAGTATTCGGGTTCACGGATGTGAGCACCAGGAGGAACCTCTTTCGAGTTTTCTCCTTCCCTTGTAGTGATTTTACTAGAAAACAGCCGTCCCTCTTTAGAAGGCAAGAGCCTCCTGGACGTCTGAAACCTGTTCAGACTGATCCATCTGGTGAGAGTTGAATTCTAGACATGGAAAACACAAGCTTAAGGAGGCAGAATTTTATTCCACACCTGGGATTTTGTCCCTTAGAATCACTGGAGACATTAGAGTTTGTCCTTTTTGTTTCACCTTTCCCTCCATCCATCCATCCCTCCCTCCTTTCTCATCGTCTCTTGCTTCTTTTGTCCTTTCTCCTGTTCCCCTCCCAACATCAGGGTGTGTGTGTGTGTGTGTGTTGCGGGGGAGTGCTCTGCAGCTCCCACTGTGGGTGGTCCATCCAAAACTGTAGGGCTGAAATAGTGCTCGGACAGTGATCCCCACTGGTGACCTGACCCATCCTTTGTGCTATCTGGTGAGAACCCTCAGGCTCCCCTCCTCAGGTTCTACCTTAATTGGCTGAGCAGGGGGTTATTGACAGGGAGGAGACTCAGGTCCTTGTTGTTCTCTTTTAAGATCAAGGAAATAAGTCAGAACCAGTCCTATGTTTCACAAATTTTGCTGCTTCTCTGCATTAATTGTCTCTGAGCAGTTCATGATTCTCTGTAACATTACAGTTCTCCTCAAATACTTGCTGAATAATTACTGTCACTGTTGTCTGTCTGGAGCTCATCTGAGAGCACTTTATTCAGGTCATTCAATGTCTGAAATTCAAGTTCCGATGGTTAGTTTGAAAATCAGGGTTATTGGGTCCTATTCCCAACTCTGCCACTGACTGGCTGTGTGACAAAAGAGAAGTCAATTCTCCTTTCTCAGCCTGAGCTTCTCCCTCTTTCATGTAGAGATAATAATGATCTGCTCCTACCTATCTCACAGTGGGTGGAGGATGGGGATCTATTTGAGAGTGTCACTAGGAGTAGGGCATAATATGAGGTGTCCTATTACGTTTACTCAGAGCAGATTAACACATAATAGAATAGCTGAAATAGTCTATTTGATTTGAATGTTTTTATCTTGAAACTGTTAAGAACAGCAACGACTTAGCTCAGACTGAAGCATCTTATCTAATGTTTGAGATCTAAGTGTCTCCTCTTTGTGTGCGACAAGATAATTTAACACAGTGTGACAGACAGGAGATGCTTTTGTTTTGCAACAAAATATTTTTGCAAAGAACTTTTATCCCACTTGTTATGATTTCGAGAAACAAAGTGGTTTAGTCTGAATGGGATTTTCTGACAGAAACAGTTGGAATGATATTTCCCCACCATCTCGATTCCTGGGCTCAATCCCTGCCTCTGGGGGGTTTGTTGTCCATTAGAACAGGAGTTGGTACTGGTGGCTTTTCTTTCTGGCTCTGCAACAGCTTTGCTTTGTAGGCCCTTGGGTAAGTCATTTCCCTTCTCTAGACCTCAGGCTCCTCTCATCTGTCCGATGGGAACAGGGACAGTTCTTGAACTCTGGGTGGTTGTGAGCCTGAGTGAGATAAGGGGCGTTAAAGCCCTCTGTGAAAGAGAAAAGGGAACTTCTCAGTGACTGGGGCTCCTCTCTGTATGGCCCCAATGGGGAAGGAAAGAGGTGGTGTGGGGGAGAAGACAGGCAGAAGGGGTCAAATGGGGCTAAACCAGAAATGAGGAGATTTTCTTCCTGTTAAAATATCCTGGAGTCTCATGGCTGAAAAGTTGCATCTTTAGTTAGGTATGAACCAGCAGCCTTTCAATTACCAGGCAAAGCTGTGAACCACAGAGACTGATAATTGCCTGCTTCCCAGCTTTGCCTAAGAAGCACCTGCAGTGTTGCTACTGGTTAGTGCAAAAGGGACTACTGCTGGGCTTATGAGTTCAAGCCTTACCTTAAATACTGGTTTCTATTACCCCTGTAGCTTCCCCAACTTGTTTTGCCCAATTCACATGGAAAGTACCCTACTAGGAAAAGGGGAATAAGTTCTGAAATGTGGAAGCTGGTGCTCAGCTTGGAAATATCCACCCTCTGCTGCCAGGAATTCCAGTAGATTGTTCACTGTCAGGGAAAATTGGTCTATTAGCTACCAGGAAACGTGTCTGGGCACCATATCCCCCTGCTTCTTCCAGTGCCCCCCTGGCTCTGTCATGGCTGTAGATTCTATATGCATTGAGTCTAACTCTTTTCTAAGCCTTCTTAGCACAGCTGGTAGTGTCTCAGTTTCATAATCTGAAGGCTTTGAGTTCAAGTTTCTCAAAAAACAATGGTTTTTGCTCCCTGCTTCAAATTTTCTAAAGGAAATCAGAGAAAAGAGACTATAGGACAGTGTTTTCTAGACACCTTCGCACCCATCTAACATACACACACACACATAGAATCTTCTAAGGCATTAACTTTTCCTTCTCTATGGAGTTTGTATTCTCCATAGAGCAAAATATATCAAAAACATGCAAGTCTAAACCTAATACAATATGAAACTCAATACAGATAAAATCTCCCCCTCAGAGATCTTCCAATAAGCTTCTTTTGCAGACTGGGCTTATTTCTAGTCTGGGCCCAATCTTTTCACCTGGCGTAATCCTTGTTCCAGCTCAGGTGGTAGCTAGGGGATTTCTTATGACTGCAGCCACCTTTCTTCTGTTCTTTCCCCTTATATAACTTTGGTACAAGGCAGGAATCTTTTGTGTCTCTCCTGGGGAAGAGCCCCAGGTTTAAGATGGATTCCTGTACCAGGTGACATGCTCACATGTCCTGTGAGACCCCAAGCTTTCATTCTTCCTGGCCTGACTCACAGATGGTGCAGGACAGAGCCATCTACAATCAGTTGTCCTGGTTAATGGGAGACATCAAGAGTCTAAATTACTATTAATGGCCCACACTTTTCATCATTAGATCAGGACCTCAGAGTTATATTTCATATTTCTAGTTTCAGATACAAGAATGATCGGTTCACACAAATACAATGAACACACACAGTCGATTATAAACTTTGTAATGCTACCTTACATGCATAAAGCATATTTCAGTTACATTATATTCACACTCATTAGCATATTTTAATGAAGTCATATGGAATGCAACGTCATAGCAGGGAAAGGGTTTTACTGCAGCACCTGGGAGCAGTTGAGTTACATGTACAGGCTGTTGTATGAGTTTCTCCAGGTTTCTTGTAAGCACACAGGGCCCTTAGCAAGTGCTCTTGATACAGGAATGGCCCAGACATGATAAAGTGATGGGAATTGCATTTTCCTTTTTAATTTTTGTATTTCCAGTGACATTTCTGTTTGTGATTTCGTTTTGCTTTGTATAACTGTGTTTTCTCCTGGATTTGCTATTTAACTAAAAAAAGAATAAGGCCTCACTCAGAGCGCCGGATGGAGGAGCAGGCTGGGGCTAGGACTGCTAAAAGAGCGAAAGCATCAGGTTTTCTGTATTGTTTCCTGCCCTCATTTTCTGAATAGTTTTTTTGCTGCATGAAATTTGCGTAGATGGTAGAGCCTCAGACTTTTAATCTGCGGGTCCAGGGTTCAAGTCCCTAGCCAGGTAGAAGGATAATTCCCCAAGATTTTCAGAAGGCTTTTTTTGAGGACTCCCTTTGACTTCAGTTTTTTCTTTTCAGAACTTGGCCTTTCCTAGGACGGGCCCTTTACTGCTTGGGTCTGAAGGTGCTACTTCCTCACCTGTCCACTGGCATTGCAGTCTGGAGGAAGAAAGGCCTCTGGGCCTCCAACAAAGTGCTGTGTGCTGATTATTTGAGCAAATGTAGGGCTTGACAGAAAGGCATGTTCCCACTGGGTATTCCCTAACAGAACAATTTGTCCCTATAGAGTCTTTCATGCCAGAAGTCAAACTCTCTTGGCTGGTCCCATGGTGTAAGGTCTGGTATTCAGAGCTATGAATCCTGAAATCAAAGTTCAAGCCGCTGTAGAGTTGTGGGGTCCTTTCATTGCCAGCAAGTTATTCTGGGATTTCCAATGCTTCCTCTTGCTCTCTCCAATGACATAGTAGCCTGTCTCTTGCCTATTAGCTGTTGTAACACACACAAGAGGGCATGTTTGATCCCAAAGCAAGGCCCTCCCTTAGGCTCAATCTGAATAGAGGTCAATGTAGCACTGCATGAGACAGGTAAATTTTATTTTGCTTTGTATAACTGTGTTTTCTCCTGGATCTGATATTTAACTAAAAAAAGAAGAATGTCTCTGGGTGCCACATGGAGAAGCAAGATGGGCCTAGTTCTGCTAAAGGAGGAAGAGCAGCAAATTTTCTGCCCTCTTTTTCTTGACTAGTTTCTCTTCTGCACCAAGCTTGCCCCTTTTCCTATGAGCCTGGCTAGCTCAGTTGGTAGAACGTCAGACTTTTAATCTGAGGGTCCAGGGTTCACATCCCTGGTCACGTAAGGAGGGAGCATTTCCCCATATGGTACTCCTCCAACAACTGAAAAAAGCATCTCCTCAGGATGTTATTTCACAACAGTCTTTTTCCTCCAGGACTTGGTCTTCCCTAGAAAGGTCCATGTACTGCCTAGGACGGAAGGGGCAACTTCCTCACATGGCCACTGGCCTCTCAGTCTGGACTAAGAAAGGCCTCTGGGAGTTGCAGCAAACTGTTACATGCCAACTTGGTGAGCAAATGCAGGGCTGCACCCGCAGGGTCATCCACACCAGAACTCAGCAGAGATCTGGGGGTTCCCTATTGGTCCCATGGTGTAAGAGCAGCCCTCAAGACTTTGAATCCTGCAATCTGAGTTGAAGTCTCAGTAGGGTCTGAGGACAATTCCTGTCCAACCTAATCCTGCTGGGTCTTCCAAGGCCCTGTCTTGCTCTCTCAAATGATATGAAAGCCTGCCTTTTGCCTGCTAGCTGTTGTGACTTGAGCACAAGAGGGGATGTTTGATCCAGAAGGCTGGCCGTGCTTGGAGTCCTGTAGGTAGGCATGGGAGCTCCATTTCCTCTGAGTCCTGAAGCTGGGCTGCAGCCTGGCCTAGGAGGCAGCCCTATTGGTTGACCAACTGGCCCAAAGTCACTTGGGTGGTTTTGGTGTTCCCCAGGAATACTGAAAAGCCTAATGGAGGGAGGCTTAATACTACTCCCTATCAGTCAGGGTGGAAGAGAAGGGCTGCAAGAGTGGGCAGTTTGATGAGCTGGGCCTTCTAGCATTTAGTTGGGTACATGGTGAGGAACGCAAACTGGGAGAAGCAGTTGCTGGCCTGTGAGGAATGGCTCAGCCGGTGGCGTAAGTGGACCTTGTAATTACCTACAAAGCTGTGATGCTCAAGACCTATCTTTTGGCTACAGGGAATTTCCTCAGCCATGTATTTCCCCCTGCTCCACGAGTGCTGCTGAGGCTGAACATGACCTTCCAGTTCTTGTGGGGCAATAGGATGTCCCTACCTAGACAGGAGATGTGTGGCTTTTCTGCCATATTAGAGGAAAGGTTGGGCCTGGTGGGCTTTGAGGTCTTTTATGGCTTTACTTTTTGGTTTTTACATTTTCAGTGGGTGGCTCCCAAGCAAGAGTTGACTCACTTGATCTTTCTTTCTTCTCCTGCTCTTTCTCAGCAAGGGGAAGAAAAAGAAGCTCTCCTTCAAGCTGGAGTCAGAAGGATAACATAAGGATGACTTCCTGAGTTCCAGCTCCAGTCCGTTGCTCTGCCAGCTGACTCATCGAAGGGCTGCCATCACTTTCTCCAGGTTCACCCATCGGTGTGTTCAGAATGGAAAGGGGTAACTAGTGGTGTTCCCCAATGGTGAGTCCTAGGACCAATCCTATTCAACTTAGTCATAAATGATCTGGAGAAAGGGGTAAACAGTGAGGTGGCAAAGTTTGCAGATGATACTAAACTGCTCAAGATAGTTAAGACCAACGCAGACTGTGAAAGAATTTCAGAGAGACCTCACAAAACTAAGTGATTGAGCAAAAAAATGGCAAATGAGATGTAATGTGGATAAATGTGAAGTAATGCACATTGGGAAAAATAACCCCAACTATACATACAATATGATGGGGGCTAATTTAGTTACGGTTAATCAGGAAAGATATCTTGGAGTCGTCGTGGATAGTTCTCTGAAGACGACCATGCAGTGTTCAACAGCAGTCAAAAAAGCAAACAGGATGTTAGGAGTCATTTAAAAAGGGATAGAGAATAAGACAGAGAATATAAATCCATGGTACACCCACATCTTGAATACTGCGTATAGATGTGGTCTCCTCATTTCAAAAAAGATATACTGGCACTAGAAAAGGTTCAGAGAAGGGCAACTAAAATGATTAGGGTTTGGAATGGGTCCCATATGAGGAGAGATTAAAGAGACTAGGACTTTTCATTTTGGAAAAGAGGAGACTAAGGGGGGGATATGATAAAGGTACATAAAATCATGAACGATGAGGAGAAAGTGAATAAGGAAAAATTATTTACTTGTTCCCATAATTTAAGAACTAGGGTCCACCAAATGAAATTAATGCACAGCAGGTTTTAAACAAATAAAAGGAAGTTCTTCTTCACACAGTGCACAGTCAACATGTTGAACTCCTTGCCTGAGGAGGTTGTGAAGGCTAGGACTATAAGAGGGTTTAAAAGAGAACTAGGTAAATTAATGGAAGTTTAGTCCATGAATGGCTATTAGCCAGGATGGGTAAGGAATGGTATCCCTTGCTTCTGTTTGTCAGAGGATGGAGATGAATGGCAGGAGAGAGATCACTTGATCATTGCCTGTTAGGTTCACGCCCTCTGGGGCACCTGGCATTGGCCACTGTTGGCAGACAGGACACTGGGCTGGATGGACCTTTGGTCTGACCCAGCATAGCCATTCTTATACTCTTATGAAGGGAGGGGCAGAGTTCTCTGACAGAGTTTCTGTAGTGTGGTGGTTATCATGTTTGCCTAACACGCAAAAGGGTCCTGGTTCAAAACTAGCCAGAAGCAAAATTGCTTACTTTTCCCAGCTTCCCTGGCTGTCTAGCAAAGTTCCTACTGCTGCCACTGGCATGTACCTGTGATAGACCCAACCCTTGCAGGACTGAGGGTGGTGAAATGAGCAGAGAAAAAGCCTTGGCATCAGCAGGGGAAAGCTAGAGGATGTGGGCCAGTCACCTTTTGGAGCCTTGTGGCTTGGTCTCCTCTATCCTGGGAGGTTGGCTGGTGGAGGCCGGCTCTTCCTGCTGGCCTCCTTTGTGTGACTTGCCAAAGGAGGAAGTGAGGCAAGAATGGGGCAAAAGAGGAAAGTTGAGCTGAGGAAGGCAGGGCAGAAGCTAAGTGCCTCAGTGTGGCTAAGTGGGGTTAGTAGAGCATCACCCTTAATTCTGCAAAGTCTGGGGAGATGCGGTTGGCTGCTGGGAGGTATAATCCTGTGCTTGCCTCTTGGCTTCCCAGGGGTGGCTACTTGCAACCCAGGAGAGGAAGGATGGTTCTGGGTGAAAGGAAGACAAGCAAAGCTCTGGGAGGAAATTTGGGTGCAGGGTGCGGGCTTTCTGCTCGGGAGTTGGGGTGCAAGAGGGGTGGTGCTTACCCCGGGCACTGCAACTCCCAAAGTGACCGGTACACACAACCCTGCAACAGCAGCTCCCAGGTCAGCAGGGACAGTGAGTCTCCATGTGCCGCTGCCTGCAGGCGCGGCCCCCAGAGCTCCCATTGTCTGCAGTTCCTGGCCAATAGGAGCTGGGGAGTTGGTTCTCGGGGCAGAGGCAGCACATGGAGACACTCCCCCCACCCCAGGGGATGCTGGGACATGCCAGACACTTCTGGGAGTGACACAGAGGGACGGAGGCAGAGTGGGGAGGGAGCCACCTTAGTGCTGCTGGCACATCTCTGCACATCCATTGTGGGAGGGAGGCAGAGGGCCTCCATGCGCTGCCTGGAGTAGGGGCAGAGCACAGAGCTGCCTCCCCTCTCGGGTCTATTACAGAAGTGGGTGAGTGGGCTCTTTTGGACCGCAAGATGCAGTAGGTCAGACTAGCTGATCACACTGGTCCCTTCTAACCTTAAATGCTCTGAGTCTAAAAGGGAGAGGGAAGTAAGGGAAAAAAACCCCCAAACTTTGTAATACCAGAGTGACTCCACCTGCTCACAGTATAGTCCTGCCCCTTTATTCCTCCCCTGGGTGTTTAATGATCTACAGGACATGGATTCTCTCATTCCATTGATAAACTGATACAATGTGACTGAAATTAAAATAGTACCTGAGTGGGGTTGCTGCGAATGGAATCCAGGTCAACTGCTCAGAAGGCAGCTATGCTCACCAATATACCACCAACACATCTGGTGAAATTATTGCTTATGCTTGCCCAATGAGGTTAGGCCAGAATTGAGGCATTTTCCTACCTGTTAAAATGTACTGGATTTTCTTTACAAGAAAGCCAAGCACCTCTATCTTCACCTGGGTTTGAATCATCAGTCGTTCAAATAGCCACCAACTTTGTTAATCACAGACACAGGTAACTGCCTACTTCCCAAGCTTGTCTGAGCAGCACATGTAGGGATACAACTGGCTAGTGAGGGAGGAGCACTGCTGGGGTTATGAGCTCAGGCCTCACCCAACGCACCGATTTTCATTAGCCACGGAGCTTCCCCCATTGCTTTGTCTCATTCACAAGGAAAGTGCCATACTAGGTTGATGAAAGTAAATTCTAAACTCTAAAATGTGGCAGTGGCCCATAGACTGGGATAAGGGGTTTGAAGAGAAAAAGCTCTGAGTATAAAACCAGACAGTCTCCAGGGGCAGGTACGGTATAACCACCCAACAGGGAGCCGTGGGGTGGGGGTTTCACTCCCTCTGCGAAATATCCTGAGAGGTATTTGAAGATGAAGATAACACCATGCCTAACAGGTGACTGGCACGTCCTGGGTTAAAGAAAGGAAGGGACTTGAGTTAATAGTCTGAAGATTTGTGTTACCATCACTGTCTGACCCCCCTTCAGCTCAGAGCAGGTTTGTACGTTGCTGTGTGGAACACACAGACTCCTGCAGAACAGGGGCAGCTGTTTCCAAGGAAGAGAGCCTGGAACTTAGGAGACTTTCTACACTTGCTGTTTTGAAGCAATTCAATAAAATAACGGTGGAGCTACAATGTCCGGTCCAAAATTTGAGCCCCCTGCTGCAAAAATGCTATTTAAGGATCTTAACAGGAGGCTTTCAGTGCTAAGACACCTGACCAGAGAGTTGGGGACGTAACAGCTGCTGACTCTGAGGGTCCTGGGCTAAATCCACTTGCAGGTGGAAGCATTTTAATTTATTTCATTGAAAATGAGCACCAGCTACCAGGGGAGAAGCCCTGTGAGTCGCTGCCACTGGGAAAGGGCAGGGGAGAGGGAGCAAGAGGAGAAAGGCAGAGACATTGGAGACGAGGAATTGAGGGGAGAAGGAGAGAACAGAGAGATAATAAATGATTGAAGCAGAACAGGTGTCCCAACTCGATCTTGCTCATCACAGGTGTTCAGAGAGACAGGTAGTTGCAGGTTTTCCAGTGTCAAGTCTGAACTTTGATTCTAACAATTTGAGGTCAAATATCAAGGGGATCTCCACAGACCTGATCTCTTCTCCCCTCCCCTTTTAGTATTAATCTTTATTTTGAAGTGTTTGGCTTAACCGTGATCTTCTCTTTCCCCACCTGTATTGCAATTTGGGGATTATTTTTATTTTGCCTCTCTTTTGTTCATGTCATTTTAATTGTAACTGCAAAGGAATCTGCAGGAGCAAAAACTGACTCAAAACTTTATTTCCCCATCATGCCCGAACATCATACAAACAGCTCACACAGCTGGAATCATAACATGGAAGGCCAGGGATGGGAGATGCAGGTTTCCAAATGTTCTGTCTGTCTCAGATGGCACATTTCAGCCCCTTGTATGCCTCTATCCTGTATGACCTGCTGGGCTTTGAGACATTTATTGTCTCATTCTATTGATAATGTGATTGTAATACAATATGACTGAAATTAAACCACTTCCAGAAGAGGAAAAGCCATTATTACATTGGCTTGGAATCAAGCCCACATCAACTGCTTGAAAGGCACCTATGCTCACCAGTATACCACCAATGCATCTGATAAAAGTAGCTTTCCTACAGGCTTTGTGTGCTGGCAAAGGGGGTGACACCTGACCACAGAGTTAGTGAGCAGGGTGGATGGGCTGGAAGCTGCCTGACAGCTGGGATCAGAGTTAGGTTCCCAGAGTGCCTGAAAGGGGCAAAGGTGAAAACAGAGCTCATTGGGAACTGGCCACACCCCCAGGAGAGGGGAACTGAAGCTCAACTTCACTCACAGAAAAATCTTCGCTGAGAAGGAAGGGGACAGCTTGTTTTAAAGACCAGGTTTGTGTTTGTTCCTGCTACATACGGAGGGGCTGGGTAGTGCTGATTCCAGCCCCTAGACTCTGGGAGGATAAGGAACAAATTCAGGCTGCCAGTGACCTGCAGGAGGGAGATGAACTTTTGACAGTGACAGACGCCTCATCCTAAAGGCCTTCGTCTGCCCCCTTCTAGTGACTGTTTGATACCGGAATGCAGCCACCACTCCTGGGTCTCTCCTGGGGAAATAATGTTTCTGTGCAAAACACCAAAGCTTTTAACAGAAAGGAAGAAAAGGAGATGGCAACCCAATGGGCCTTGCACATAAGGAATGCAACACAAGATGCTTCTCCCATGTGCATTGACTTTTAACCTTGGTTGCAGTGGTGTTGTATCAATGTTGGTCCCAGGGGTCCTCTGGGGTGCGCCTGACATTGGTCATTTTCAGAAGACTGGACAGTGGGCTAGATGAACTGGTCTGACTCAGTATGGCTATTCTTATGTTCTAACTGCTGTTTATGAAAGAGACGACCTTTCAGGCTACACAGAACTGGAGCAGTTTGCTGGGTTATCTCCAAAGCTTGTCTCTTTCACCAACAGAGGTTGGTGCTTGACAAGCGCTTACCCTCACTCGCCTTGTCTCTCTTGGCCTCTGAAAAGTGTTTTCTCTCCACTCCCTTTGCAGAGAAGTTAAGTTTCCCTTTGGGCAACTATCAGGCTGAAGCAATTGTATTGACTGTGACATTAGAATTGAAGATTTAATATTATAAATAAATGAGTCTAAACCTGAGGTTCTAGTTTTCACATTGGTTTTTCTAACTCAGTTCCCTATTCTCTTCTAGAAAGGCCTCCGGGATCCCTGCCCAGCCCAGCAAAAGTGGCCAGGAGAAAGCCCACAATCCTGCTCTTTCAGGTAGTTGAAGGCTGCTATCAAATCCCCCCTCACTCAGTCAGTACCCAGTCTGTGGCAGTGCATATGATTCTTCCACCCTAAGTGCAGGACTCTGCACTTCTCCTTGTTGAACCTCCGCAGATTTCTTTTGGTCCAATCCTCCAATTTGTCTAGGTCACTCTGGACCCAAACCCTGTCCTCCAGCGCTTGGATTCTTTACATGCTTTCACAGAGTGAAGAGCATATGTTCCATGATTTCATAGGGCAGAGTTCTGTGCTATCGGGAGCTTTCCCTGTGTGAATTTGACAGGCGAATCAGCATAGAGAGACATTGTGACCTTTCTCAGGGTACTGAGGACTGTGAGTCTCCTTGTTGCCACTTGCCACAAGGAAGAGGGAGTTTTGCATTTGGCAGCTGGATGTTAGTGACCAAACTCACCAGCCTGCTGGAACTCAAGGACCCTCCTCTGAGCTACAGCAGCCACCCTAACCCCTGAGTTCCTTCAGTGTGTCCCCCTCTGGGGTCCAGCCTGGATAACCAGATCCTCGGTGAAATCCCAGATCCTCTCTTCCCAAAGTATTCCAGGTTACTAATTTTACTGTGGACCATTGCTCCTGTATCTCACACAGCACTTGAGTACCGTTATTGAACAAGCAAAAAAAATATTTCACAATGGATAGATATTTAAACAAACAAATGTGAGCGATGGAAACCAACCGTTACCAACTAAACAAAGGCAGAAAATGATAGAAGAGAAAGGCCAGCACAAAAAACAGAGAGAGGAACAATAAGATACTAAAAGGACAATGGTTGGAACTCTCCATTTCTCTCTGTTTTCGTATTGATGCTAGAGCTGTAGCAACAGTTGAGGAACCAGGGTAAATTAAATCAAATTAACTTTTCAAGATTAGCCATCATTTCCTGTATGACTAACAAAACAAAAAAACAAGACAACTTTCAGTTTTCCAAAATAATTCAGATTATCACACAGTCTCTTACTCTTTAATAAATAACTTCACCTATAATTTCATTTTAATTTGTAAGAAGAACATATTGTGGCAGAGCTCTGACCTTGCTCCCGTGGGTCCTGCACTTCTAGGCAGTTTATGCTAGCCTCAGTGGCTCACTGTGACCCTCCACATAGCCCTTCTCTCTCTAGGGCCAGGGTTACAGTCTACTGAGCCCTTTTCATCATAGGCCTGCAAGGATGTTGGTGAGAGAACTCCCACAGTCTCTGTTCAGTCGCCTGTCCTGACAGGGGCCTGACTTCCCCTCCCAGTAGATGTTCCTGTAATGGTGGGTTGGAAGGAACCCGGGCCCGCCCTCTACTCTGGGTTCTGGCCCAGGGACCCTAATGGTAGCAGTTGTTGGCAGCCAATCTTTCACTGCCAGAGTTGCTACATTTCCCTGGGCCACTTCCCCACAGCTCTCCTGCTTCTCCCTTCTTCACGCTTACCTTAGGGCTTCTTCAACGATGGTCTGAGGGTGTCGTCAGTAACCAGCCCTTCAGCCACACTTCCTCACCTCTGGCTCCCTGACTCTTCCCTGTCTGATTGGAGTGAGCCCTTTTTATAGTATCAGCAGGGCCTTAATTAGAGTCAGGTGGTCACATTAACTGAATGGCCTCACCTGACTCTTTGCAGGTTAATTAGAGTCAGGTGTTCTCATTAGCCTGGAGCAGCCCCTTCTCTGCTCAGTCAGGGAACAGAAAACTGTTAATCCAGTGGCCATTTCATCTGCTTTCTGCTATTCTGCTGTACCAGCTGGCCTGGGTCTATCACAATATTCAAAGATCACAAATTCTTGTCGTATGTGCTAGTTTTCTTTTAATCCCCATTGCCAACAACTGACCCCTGGTTCTTATTGTGGTTTGCCCCAACCACTTCTGTGAGTTCATATATCTCAGGATTTCTGCCATATGTGTTGGTAGAAGAGGTCTTCTATGTCGGAATCTTTGCATCATGGAGAAAAATACCTCTCTTTTCATGCTATTTAATCTTTCAAAGTAGGAGGAGGTAGAGAAGTAATGTAAATGCATAAAACACAAGAGAAACCTCTCTGGTCTACACAAAAGACATTTATCAGGATAATTATATTGCTTAGGGGTGTGAAAAATCCACACAACTGAGCAACGTAGTTACACAACCCTAACCCCCTGTGTAAATAGTGCTACATGAGCAGGAGAGCTTCTCCTTCCAACAAAGCCACCACTGCTTGCGGGGGTTGTACTAATCAAGTCCGATGGGAGAAATCTCTCCCATTGGCTTAGAGCATCTGTAATAGCAGTGCTACAGCAGCGCAGATACATTGGTGCAACTGTGCCAACATCAATTTAATTGTGTAGCCACAGCGTCAGACACAAAACCATAGTATAAGGACTCAACATGCAGAAATCTGAAATCGGAGGCTGACAAATTCGTTGCCTCATTGGTTACCATCATTTCTACAGCCTGAAAGTCCTTGTTACCAAACCAAGCAGCCAGTTTGGGATCCACAGGGAAGGAATGTCCTATGAAGCACTTCCTCTTTGCATCCAAACAGTGAAGGATGACTGTTCTCAGTCTAACCCTGGCGTACTTGGGAAGTGTAATCAGGGACACCGAAGTAGGAAGTGGAGTTGTACAAACAATTTTCCTTGGGTCACCATAGCTTCCCTTACTGGGGTGGAAACCAAGAACTGGGTGCGGACTCTTTCAACCTCAGCTCTTTCCAAATCCTTGGTCTTGGATAGGGTTAAGTTACACTTCTCTGAAGTAGAATATTTTACAAAACCACTTAAAATCTCAGCAGTGTTAATGAGGAATGGCTTCCTGAAACATGCCCAGCTTTTCTTTAATTCAGTGGCACAAGTCCAGGGAAGGGACTGGATACAGGCCTGGATCAGAATATTCGTTAGTTACCACAACTGCAGATTCTATTAAAAAATGGGCATTTTTCTGAAGATATTACATTTTCAACACTGCTTTTTTATACACATCTTTAGAACCTACAAAGGATAAATTCGACAAAAACTCCACTTCTATTTCCTCAACATCTGTGTCATGAACGGCTGCATTTTCCATAGCATAGGATTAGCTAGGAGAGATCTCCTGTAGGGCCTGGGTTACAAACACTTTGGGAATCAAACACATGAGCATTTTGCCTAGTTCAAAACCACTTCCCATGGAATTCTCTTCCCAGATCATCGGAGACAATATTACCTTAAACAACTGAAATACACTGTGATCATATGCACTTCCTTCAGTTAGTTGGGGTTGTGCTGTTGTTCACCATTTCTGAGTGGAGATTTTAAATCACTACTGTTTCTTTGTTAGCCTGTCCAGTAAATTAGAGAGTTCACTCCTGTTGATAGAACTGCACTTCAACTTTCTCCATGCAATCATGGAGGGATGGGGAAAAAGCAAGGCTGAAATCATAAATGAGGATTTTAGCAAAAGGTCATTGTCTTAAATTCTTCAATAAATCTGAGCTACATCCTATCAAAATGAACTAATATCCAATTGGGTGATCAAACAGCCTTCAGGAAAGAAAGAAACCCATATCACAGAGAGAGAATACATTACAAAGAAAGTGTCAAGTGAAATTCCGGAGCAGGTTACATCTGATTATTCAGAACCGGGACAAGAGATTCTCCCACCACATTATCCTCTGATCCATTCAAACCTGCTTCCCTCATCCCTGTCTCCATAGTCAGTTATGTTATTTACAAAATGTTTAGTATCCTAGCATACCCATAATAAGGGGAAAACAGCCCTCTTGCCAGAAGTGGCTATGCAATAGATGGAAGCTGGGATTTAAACTCTAAATGATCACACTCTATTTGGAATCCATTTGAATTCCCCTCCCAGGACTTTTGACACTCATCTCCAGTCACAGTGATTCTGATATAGGATTAAAGTAGTAAAAACATCATCTGCAAGCACAGACAACAGAGAATGCTTCATCACATGACACTTATGAGAAGTGGATGTATAGAATTTGATGAACATAAACTCTGCATGGCCCAGGGAAAAGGTAACAGTTCTGCAGTGAAGGGGAAGGAGGGAATCTTTGAGTCACCCCATCTTCTTCCAGTGTCACGGAAGCTGAAATTATAATTTTTTCCTGCCCCTACTCTTCTTCATTTACATCTAATTTGAAAAATTCCCAATATAACTGCTCTTCAGCACATCCCAGGGCAACGTGAGAACAACTGGCAATGATACAATCTGTATCATTGGTGACTAACAGTAACTTTGCAATAGAAGGAATGGTACAAATGTAACGTTCCCTGATTCCTCATAGGAAGGGCACACTCAAATTACTTGTGGGACAATGGAAAGGACAAATAGGTCCATCTCAAAAGAGGGCGAACTGCAAAAGGCAAAAATGGGCCACTCATCTGGACAAGCTGAGGGATAATGGTGCTGCAAACAGTTCAAAGAGCTTTAAAAGTTACTATGTGGGTGGGAATCAGGAAAAGTATTAAAGGAAAGAAAGTCTTGATAGCCCTAGAGATTGTTAAAATGTTGATCTCCGTGGCAGATTCTCTGATGGGCTAACATGGGCTGAAAACCAAGAGAAGGTTTTCCCACACTCACTGCATTCGTAGGGCCTCTCCCCTGTGTGGATTCTCTGATGCTCAGAAAGAGCCAAACTCTTAATGAAGCATTTTCCACACTCACAGCATGTATACGGCCTCTCCCCAGTGTGAATTCTTTGATGGGTAATAAGGTTTCAGCTGCGATTGAAGGTTTTCCCACACTCACTGCATTCATATTGTCTTTCACCTGTGTGGATCCTCTGATGTCTAGAAAGGGCTGATCCGTCAGTGAAGCTTTTCCCACACTCACGGCATTCATAGGGTCTCTACCCAGTGTGGGTTCTCTGATGCTCAGAAAGGGCTGATCTGTGAGTGAAGCATTTTACACACTCACAGCATTTATACGGCCTCTCCTTTATATGAATTCTTTGATGGGTAATAAGGTTTGAGCTGGGATTGAAGGTTTTCCCACACTCACTGCATACATAGGGCCTGTCCCCTGTGTGGATCCTCTGATGTCTAGAAAGGGCTGAGCTGGTAATAAAGCTTTTCCTACACTCACGGCATTCATAGGGCCTCTCATCTGTGTGGATTCTCTGATGAAGAGAAAGGTCTGATCTGCGAGTGAAGGTTTTCCCACACTCACAACATTTATACGGCCTTTCTCCTGTGTGAATTCTTTGATGGATAATCAGGTTTGAGCTGTTATTGAAGTTTTTTCCACACTCACTGCATTCATAGGGTGTTTCACCTGTGTGGATCCTCTGATGTCTATTAAGGGCTGATCTGTGAATGAAGCTTTTCCTACACTCACGGCATTCATAGGGCCTCTCATCTGTGTGGATTCTCTGATGCACAGAAAGAGTTGATCTGTGAGTGAAGGCTTTCCCACAATCACTGCATTCGTAGGGCCTGTCTCCTGTGTGGATTCTCTGATGTTTAGAAAGGTCTGAGCTGCGATTGAAGGTCTTCCCACACTCACGGCATTCATAGGGCCTCTCCCCTGTGTGGATACTCAGATGAACAGAAAGGTCTTGATCTGTGAATGAAGTTTTTCTCACACTTAGTGCATGTATTTTTTCTCTTTTGCCTAAGGATTTCCTACTGTTGTGGTTTCCATGAGGACCTTCTGAGTTCCCTGAGAGGAAATACTTTTACTCAATTTCTCCCCTGCCTGGTTTCCTTGCTCTATTTCTGGTCTGTGCTGAATCTCAAAGGAGTTTCCCTGCTCATTACTCCTGGACACATTCCTTTCCGATCTTTGCGATAATGCTCTGTGTTTATCCACTTACTCAACATTTCCCTGCTGATAATTCTGCTCCTCTTTCTCACATGTCATTGCAGTACCTGCTGCGATAGAGACAGAAACCTCAAAACAGGGATGGAAAGGGGAAGACCAAACCAAAATATGTACTGAAGACAGGTCAAATAAAAATCAGGATCTGAACTCCCCCAAACTTTTCCCCTAAATAGGACAAAGGAGGGGGATGAATTCAGCCTTCACATCTCATCCAAATACGCAGGGGGAAGGGAAAAAGCTAATGCCTGGTGTCTCCTAGGATCTACAGGAAGCCATGAGCTATATTTACCCTGAGGATACAGCCCCTGCTAGGGACAATAATGAACTGAGAGACCTCCCAAGGGCTTTGCTGGGCATACCAGATGTTTCCTTCAGGCACTTACAGATTCTGAGGTGGTTTAATGTTTTCTCACCTGTGCGGAGAGATCTCAGGATCTCTCTTTCCTCAGAGCCCTGGAGGTCTGGGACCCATGGCTCTTCCCCTTGTTCCAGCTGGAAGATCACATCAGGTTTGGAAACTGGGAACCCTGTTCAGATGAAAGAAAACAAAGGAGTTTCATTGATTTCATCAAACTTTTTCATAAAAAACATTTTATTAAATTAACTGTAATACTTAGTGTGACCTGGTGTGCCTGGGCTAGTTCTCACTGAAAATGCCAAGATCGGGGCAGGCTGAAAAAGAGATCACCCACACAGGTTATCGAGAAGCTGAAAAAAGAAATCACACAGCCCCCTTTATTGCATCCTGGTTCTCTGACTCCCAGTCAGCACCTAGATCCAGCACAGTGAGAGGTTATTTAAAAACTGCTCACATAAACAAAATGATCTTCTGACCCCAAAGGTCAGCCACCTTACCAGGTCAGTATAGGTTTGGATCTTACCCAAAATACCACACTCCCAGCCAATCCTTTAGCATCTAAACTAAAGGATTAAACGAAATAAGATAGAATGAAGTTAAATGGGAAAGCAGTCAGATACATTCCAAAATGGACAGATCAGGTTCTTAGTAGTATTAGTGAGTTGCCGGTGTGAAAGTCTATCGGGAACACATCCAAAGCTTGGATGACTCATTCAGTCCTTTGTTGCAGGGTTCAGTTTGTAGAGAAGTTGCTCCAGAGGCAGGAAGGAGGATTGATGACAAAACGGAGATGATGCAGCTGCGCTTCATATTCCTTTTGCTATGTGACTTGTTCTTCCTGTGTCCCAAACACAAGATTCACAGCACATGGCATGGAAAAGTCTTGGAGTTCTCATTACACAGGCTTACCCGAGAATGTCTTACTGACTCAATAGGTGTATCCCCTTGGTCCTTTCCATGGGGTCATTGTACAGCTGATGACCCTCAATGGGCCATCAAACAGGCTAGGCAGTGTTGATGCCAATATGTCTGGAGGTGTCACCCAGAAACACTGCCCAAGTCTGGAAATACAGATATACCCTACATATCTATAACTCACAATACAAATGTGTTCGAAATATAGAAACAAAATGATCATACTTGGAAAATCATAACATTTTCACTGACACCTTTCATGGCATATCTAGCCCGATTCATTGCAATTTTATCAGATTTTATTATTTTATTATTAATACCAAAGTGTCTCACAGTTCCATACAGTGTCACACTTGGAAACCAGTGAATTTCCAGGTCCATGAAGATGCCGAACACTATGCTTAGAGGGATTGAAATACCCACATATCTGCTGAGAACACACACACAGACACTTTGTCAGTCTATACCCCTGTGTTCACTCTTCTAGAAAATTATGATCAATTTTGTACACAGTATGGCTTGTGAGGTATCATTTGAAAACCCATAGCCTACTGGATATTATCCTCCTGTTAAAATGTGCAGTAAGACTGTATGTAAAGTTATGAGATTTTACAGTATGATATTACTGAAAAAGTTACAGTTCTGGGGAACACCCACAGACCAGTTCCTCAAAGACAGCAAGGCAAACAGCTGGTCAAACAACCATTCTCCTGCAGGGGGAAGGTGTGAAGAAGACATTCACATTCCATCACAGGGACCTCTTGAAGCTGTTGTGGAAAACGACCACAGAATTGATTTTGAATCAGCTCAGACTGAGGCTCTTTTCTTGGTTACAAACGTGCAGGGGGTGACAGCTATTGGAATAATCTCCCCCTGAGCTAAAAATCACACAAGCCTTTTAAAGCTTAAAACCACAAACAATGACACATAGGTTGCACATTAATTACCTTATTTGGAATATATTGCAAAATATGACGCAAGTCAAAAGCAAGCTGAACAATCAGTTTTCCATATCCGGCCTCTCCTCTTACTGTTATTCCTAGTCTAGTTTGTGGTTTGACTTTTCTAACACTTCCACTGTGGTTATGTTTCACAATCTCGGTTATTGCAAATCAGTGTGGTTGGGGACTTTCCACTTCACCTACTTAGGCCGCTTCGGCACTCTAAGCCATTGTTTCCCAATTTTGGGGACTTTCCATTCCACTTTGCCTTTCTCTGCCCTTTACACAGAGAAACAAGCTCAGCTAATACTTTAGGTCTACTAGCTTGACCAAAGCTCCAAAGCTCTTTCTGTAGACTTTCCCGCACAATTCTCACATCTCCAACAGACAGCCTGCCACCGTGACTGAGCTGAGAACTGAAGTGGTTTCCAGTACAAAGGACTGAATTCTAAAAAGAGGTGAGGAAAATGCATGAGACTCTCTCTCTCTGCCCTTTCCCTCTGCTCATAACAACTCCTGAAGAACTGAATGTGGGCGGCAGGGGTGGGTTAGGCCGAGTCCTGGCTGAAAGGAAAACCAGCCTGTTTCAGCACAGGGTGAGAAAAACATTTGCCTTGAATCCGTTTCAGCTTGTTAACTTAGACATTAGTTTGTGTTTTATCTTGCATTTCTTTTGTAAACAATTCTGAGCTTTATGCCTCATTATCAGTATCTTAAAATATGTTTTTTGATAGTTAACAATCTTGTTTTATTCTTTATCTAACCAGTGTGTTTGTATTAAAGTGTGTTGGAAACTCCATCTGGGATAACAAGGCAGGCACATGTCATTTTCCTCTGATGAAATGACAGACTTCATATGAGCTTGCATTGTTCAGGAGTGTACTGGACAGGGAAAGATGCACATTTCTGGGGGAAGTCTGGGAGCAGAGAATTTTCTGGGGTTCTCCTGTGGGATACTGTAATTTGTGAGTCACTGACTAGCAGCACTCAAAACTGTGTAGTTGGGAGTGAGTTACATGCTGGAGACCGTGTGTGAACTGCCCAGGAGTGGCTGCTCTCACAGTAGAGCAGTGGAAAAGGCATCCCAGCTTGGGAACTGAGGGGACAGAGCTGTTCAACAGTCCAGGTTGCACTGTGGTTAATATCACAGACACTCAATTTCAAAGAGTCTCCTAAAACACATAGAAAGTAAATCTATGTCCCAGAAATCAAAGACTCCAGAGAGAAGGCAAGTCTCCCTGGCACTGCATCTTTGCTGACAGAGAGGTCCAGAGACAGAGACAAAGAGAGAGAGTCCTGGGGAAGCTGGGAACAGGAAGCACGGGCTGGTGGGGTTCGGTGGAGACAGGGAACAGGAAGGGCAGGGATATCACTGAATTCAGGATCTCAGCAGTACTAGATGTCAGGATAACACATACTGCAGCCCATTGGAAAACATAATCCCAACTATATATACAGAATGATGGGGTCTAAATTAGCTGTTTCCACTCAAGAGATAGACCTTGGAGTCACTGTGGATAGTTCTCTGCAAACATCCACTCAATCTGCAGCAGCAGTGAAACAAAATGAACAGAATGTTGGGAATCATTAAGAAAGGGACAGATAATAAAACAGAAAATCTCCTATTGCCTCTATATAAACTCATGGTACGCCCACATCTGGAATACTCCATGCAGATATGGTCATCCCATCTCAAAGAAGTTCCCTTGAGCAAACAGGAGCTATTTGAAACTGTGCGATATGGCTCCTGTGCTCTGTTCCCAAAATGTTCTGCAGCAGGGGAGGACATGTGGCAGTATGTGTGTGTGTCACTGGCATATTTGGGTGATGCTGAAACAGGGCAGAGTAGAGGTGGCATTGTGGGGTTGGCATGAACCTTATCTCTTCATTTCCTATTCCAAGAACCAAGGGGATGGGAATCCTTACCCAACGAGGTCACATTCTCATAGTTCTCCTGCATGACATCTCTGTAGAGCGCTCTCTGAGTGGGGTCCAGCAGAGCCCACTCTTCCCTGGTGAAAGACACAGCCACCTCCTCAAAGGTCACCGGCCCCTGAAAGAGTAAGACTCCAACACTCAGTACGTGATGTCCCACTCTCAGCCCCACTCTTTGTGGGGGAGAGGAACCAATCAAATGCAAGCTCTGGGTGGATCATGGTTAACAGAGTCCCACCCCCACCCTGCAAAGAGCATCCTGGAAACACAACGTTAAGGGGACCAAGAGAGAGCTCCTTGTCTCTCTCAGCAGATCCATCACCCCCCTACTAGCCACCAACCGATATAGGAGATGGAGGCCCTAGCAGGGTCCAGAGAGAGCTCCCTGGTAGGAAGCCCAATAACCTCATCATGAGGAGCTGGATATGAAGGGCGGGGCAGCTCCCCTAAACCTCACTGATGGATGCCCCCTTCATATCTCACAGCAGCCGCTGGTTAGTCAGGTCGGGCTCCAGCACTGGGAGTCTGGTCAGTTTGACTAGCTCTATGAAGGTGGGTTATTCTCAGTTTCACAAATTAGGGTATTTCCACCACCTAATCTCGTGGGCCTGTTCCTAGAATCTAGGCCACTTAATAAACAACTCCCAGCAGGTTTATCTCAAGCTGTCCTACTCCCTACCCCACCCTGTGCATTTCCTGCCCCGCTCCAACCTCCAAACCAGACTGTGCAAATCTTCCCATCTCTGGTGTATTTGCTGTCCCTCTCCCGCCCTGCAGGAACCCACCAGCAACCTCCCGATAATCCCTACCTTAACAGGCTCCCCTGCACTCATTTCTCTTCCCTCTCCAATGGGAGGATGGGATGAGCTGGAGCGAAAAAAGGACTTCATTCTATCACCTGTCTGGGTGAGAAGGACAGTTGTGGGGGTTTCAGAACAGGCTTTAGTTAATTTCATCAGATGATTCTCCTAGGCCCTTTCCCTGCAGACAGACACCCTAGATTCTGCCATGCTGAGAAAGAGATCAAGCATGTTATTACACTGTAGACCTGGCCCCTGCTGCCAGGCTAAGCCCACAGAGAGATTTTTAACCTCTCTTCTCCCTCCCCTCACTTCGTAACAAAGTTTCTGAACACAAGGCTAGAAAAGAGCAGAACCAAAGGAGTCACTGTGGGGGATCCCTCGGACACTGACCCCATGGCAGCCACACCCCAGCAGGGGAATATGGAGTCAGGAACTGGCTTTTCCTCTCTCTGATCCTTGTTTTGTTCACTGGAAAGTGGTTCTGCCCAGGGATGCAGCAATATATGTGTCTGGGTGTACTAGAGAGCTGGAAATCTCTCCCCTCACTCTTTTCTCCCACTTCCCCTTTCAGTCTCTCCTTCCCCTGTCCTCTCTCCCTGCCCCTCTGGCTGGGAAAGTCCCATTCATGGGAGCTTTGCTCTCCTATGGCTGGATTTTCTCCTGGCAATTGCTAATGGGAGGAGAAACGAGGAAGGGCTGTTTGTGCAGAGTCACTTTCTTGCCAATCCCCAGCACTTTCCCTGAGGTCTTTCAGTTACCTGGAGTCTGTGGTAGAATTGGTATTAACAGGGCCCAGGTCTCCCACAAGGGGCTAGTATGAGTTGGAGAAAGTCATTACCTGGGCTGGGCATAAAAGAAGCTTTAACTAAGGTCACTTCCCAGCACAGAACCCCACTGAGGGAGCAACAGTTGCCAAGCCTGGTCTCCCAGATCACAATGGAGGCTACAGCATCTGACCCAGGAAGCTGAACCCCAATATCCTGAGCAGAGAGGGACAGAGCATGTAAGCAGCTTCCCTCCTTTAGCTCTCTGGGGAGAGCAGCTAATGGGAGCTCCTCCTCACAGGGAGAATTGCTGATCTCATTTGCCCTACTGTCCATCTGGAGTCACTCCTTGTCTTTCCATACAGTGACTCTGGATTAACAATGGTCTCAATCATACCAGATTTCAGAAATGAGTCTAGAATGCTGTGGAAAAGACCATTGTGTGGCAGTGCTGACCCCCTTCCCACCTCTCTCACCCCCCAGATCTAGGATAAGGGCTGGGAGGAAGGGAATGAATATTCCCAATGGAACTGGAAGTTCCTGAAGTTTTCAAGAGAGGAGAAAAGAAAAATCAGTGACTTCACCTCACAGTGTTTGACAAGTGGATAGAAAGTTATGACAGTAACTGGGCCTGACCGGGGACTGCCTGGCAGTGCTTGGAGCCAGGTTTCTGGCACAAACTGATCAAGGAGAAGGATCATGGTTAGTAGCAGCCCCTCAACACCCCCCAGTACCCAGAGCCCAGACCCCCCAGCCAGGGTCCCACCAGATATTCCCTGGCACCCAGTCCGCAGAGTCCCTGGCCAGGGATCCCAGATAACCCTCAACCCCTCACCAGCCACAATGAGATCTGGACACCGGTGAAATGGAGAGAAAATGGGGCACAATGGGGGGAGGGGAACAGGGAACTTCTCAGCGTTTTGAGGGAAGGGGGGTCACCCTGGGTGTTGCTCTTTGCTCTCTAGGGAGAAAGGGGGGCAGGACGGGAGGGGAGGGGGGTCCCCACGGGAGGTGGCAGCCGTAAATCCGAGGGGATCTCAGCCCCCCCTTTCTCTCCCCGCTCCTCGGGGGTCACCTGCTCTTCTACCCCCCGTCCATGTCCGGACTGCGCAGACATTTCCCACCCGCCCCTTTCCCAGCCCCCCAGCCCGGTCTCACCCCCCAGCCCCTGCCCGGCCCCATGCAGGGACCCCAGTGGGACAGGACCCCTCCCCCCGCCACCCCCCAGCGGGGCCCCAGGGCAGAGCCTGGCCGGGCCCGGGGGGGGCTGGGCTCCTGCAGGTACAGCAGTTCCGAGCCCCCCGTGGGCGCTGCCCCCCCGGGAGCAGATCCCGGCGCTGCAAGATGCCGGTGTAACGACAGAATCAGTTACCGCTCCAGATTCCCCACTTTGGCTACACTGAGCATGCACACATGAATTGAGCATGCGTAGTAACCTTTGCTGTCGCCGCTGCCCTCTCTCTGCCCTCACTTCTACTCAGGAGCACAGATGGTTTCCTTATGTCCTGCCCCCTTTCTCCCTAGAAAGCAACGAGCAACACCCAGGGTGACCTCCCCTTCCCTAAAACCCCTGAGAAGTTCCCTGTTCCCCTCCCCCCATTGTGCCCCATTTTCTCTCCATTTCGCCAGTGCCCAGCTCTCATTGTGGCTGGTGGGGTTTTGAGGGGTATCTGGGATCCCTGGCCAGGGACTCTGCGGACTGGGTGCCAGGAAATATCTGGTGGGCTCCTGGCTGTGTTTGTGGGGGTGTCTGGGGACCCTGGCTAGGGGGTCTGGGTTCTGGGTACTGGGGGGTGTCTGGGGGCCGTTACTAACCCTGATCCTTCTGCCTGATCAGTTTGTGCCAGAATCCTGGATCCAAGCACTGCCAGGCAGTCCCCGGTCAGGCCCAGTTACTGTCATAACTTTCTATCCACTTGTCAAACACTGTGAGGTGAAATCACTGATTTTTCTTTTCTCCTCTCTTGAAAACTGCAGGAACTTCCAGTTCCATTGGGAATATTCATTCCCTCCCCCCCAGCCCTCATCCTAGATCTCGGGGTGAGGGTGGTGGGAAGGGGGTCAGCACTGCCACACAATGGTCTCTTCCACAGCATTCTAGACTCATTTCTGAAATCTGGTATGATTGAGACCATTGTTAATCCAGAGTCACTGTATGGAAAGACAAGGAGTGACTCCAGATGGACAGTCGGGCAAATGAGATCAGCAATTCTCCCTGTGAGGAGGAGTTCTCATTAGCTGCTCTCCCCAGAGAGCTAAAGGAGGGAAGCTGCTTAGATGCTCTGTCCCTCTCTGCTCAGGATATTGGGGTTCAGCTTCCTGGGTCAGATGCTGTAGCCTCCATTGTGATCTGGGAGACCAGGCTTGGCAGCTGCTGCTCCCCCAGTGGGGTTCTGTGCTGGGAAGTAACCTTAGTTAAAGCTTCTTTTCTGCCCAGCCCAGGTGATGACTTTCTCCAACTCATACTAGCCCCTTGTGGGAGACCTGGGCCCTGTTAATACCAATTCTACCACAGACTCCAGGTAACTGAAAGACCTCAGGGAAAGTGCTGGGGATTGGAAAGAAAGTGACTCTGCACAAACAGCCCTTCCTCGTTTCTCCTCCCATTAGCAATTGCCAGGAGAAAATCCAGCCATAGGAGAGCAAAGCCCCCATGAATGGGACTTTCCCAGCCAGAGGGGCAGGGAGAGAGGACAGGGGAAGGAGAGACTGAAAGGGGCAGTGGGAGAAAAGAGTGGAGGGAGAGATTTCCAGCTCTCTAGTACACCCAGACACGTGTATTGCTGCATCCCTGGGCAGAACCACTTTCCAGTGAACAAAACAAGGATAAGAGAGGAAAAGCCAGTTCCTGACTCCATATTCCCCTGCTGGGGTGTGGCTGCCGTGGGGTCAGTGTCCGAGGGAGTCCCCCACAGTGACTCCTTTGGTTCTGCTCTTTTCTAGCCTTGTGTTCAGAGACTTTGTTAAGAGGTGAGAGGAGGGAGAAGGCAGGTTAAAAATCTCTCTGTGGGCTTAGCCTGGCAGCAGGGGCCAGGTCTACAGTGTAATAACATGCTTGATCTCTTTCTCAGCATGGCAGAATCTAGGGTGTCTGTCTGCAGGGAAAGGGCCTGGGAGAATCATCTGGTGAAATTAACTAAAGCCTGTTCTGAAACCCCCAGAACTGCCCTTCTCACCCAGACAGGTTGTAGAATGACGTCCTTTTTTTGCTCCAGCTCATCCCATCCTCCCATGGTAGAGAGAAGAGAAATGGGTGCAGGGGAACCTGTTAAGGTAGGGATTATCGGGAGGTTGCTGGTGGGTTCCTGCAGGGCTGGAGAGGGACAGCAAATACACCAGAGATGGGAAGATTTCTCCGCCCCTGCATGCTTGTAACCAAGAAAAGAGCCTCAGTCTGAGCTGATTCAAAATCAGTCGTGTGGTCATTTTCCACAACAGAATCAAGAGGCCCCTGTGATGGAATGTGAATGTCTTCTCCACACCTTCCTCCTGCAGTAGAATGGCTTTTTGACCAGCTGTTTGCCTTGCTGTCTCTGAGGAAATGGTCTGTGTTTGTTCCCTAGAACTGTAACTTTTTCAGTAATATCATACTGTAGAATCTCATAACTTTACATACAGTGTTACTACCCATTTTAACAGGAGGATAATATTCCGTAGGTTATAGGTTTTCAAACGATACCTCACAAGCCATACTGGGTACAAAATTGATCATAATTTTCAAGAAGAGTGAACACAGGGGTACAGATTGACACAGTGTCTGTGTTTGTGTTCCCATCAGCTTTGTGGGTATTTCAATCGCTCTAAGCATAGTGTTCGGCATCTTCATGGACCTGGAAATTCACTGGTTTCCAAGTGTGACACTGTATGGAATTGTGAGACACTTTGGTATTAATAATAAAATAATAAAATCTGATAAAATTGCAATGAATCGGGCTAGATATGCTGTGAAAGGTGTCAGTGAAAATGTTATGATTTTCCAAGTATGATCATTTTGTTTCTATATTTCGATCACCTTTGTATTGTGAGTTATAGATATGTAGGGTATATCTGTATTTCCAGACATGGGCAGTGTTTCTGGGTGACACCTCCAGACATATTGGCATCAACACTGCCTAGCCTGTTTGATGGCCCATTGAGGGTCATCAGCTGTACCATGAGCCCACGGAAAGGACCAAGGGGATACACCTATTGAGTCAGTAAGACATTCCCGGGTAAGCCTGTGTAATGAGAACTCCAAGGCTTTTCCATGCCATGTGCTGTGAATCTTGTGTTTGGGACACAGGAAGAACAAGTCACATAGCAAAAGGAATATAAAGCGCAGCTGCATCATCTCCGTTTTGTCATCAATCCTCCTTCCTGCCTCTGGAGCAACTTCTCTACAAACTAAACCCTGGAACAAAGGACTGAATGAGTCATCCAAGCTGTGGATGTGTTCCCGATAGACTTTCACACCGGCAACTCACTAATACTGCTAAGAACCTGATCTATCCATTTTGGAATGTATCTGACTGCTTTCCCATTTAACTTCATTCTATCTTATTTCGTTTAAATCTTTAGTTTAGATGCTAAAGGATTGGCTGGGAGTGTGGTATTTTGGGTAAGATCCAAACCTATACTGACCTGGTAAGGTGGCTGACCTTTGGAGTCAGAAGATCATTTTGTTTATGTGAGCAGTTTTTAAATAACCTCTCACTGTGCTGGATCTAGGTGCTGACTGGGAGTCAGAGAACTAGGATGCAATAAAGGGGGCTGTGTGATTTCTTTTTTCAGCTTCTCTATAACCTGTGTGGGTGATCTCTTTTTCAGCCTGCCCCGATCTTGGCATTTTCAGTGAGAACTGCCTCTGGCCCATCAGATCACACTAATCACTGAAGTTTAATAAACAGAATTTTTTTTATAACAAAGTCCTATGAAATCAACTGAACTCCTTTGTTTTCTTTCATCTCAGCAAGATTTCCTCTTACCCAGCCTGATATGATCTCCCAGCTGGAACAAGGAGAAGAGCTATGGGTCCCAGACCTCCAGGGCTCTGAGGAAAGAGAGATCCTGAGAGCTCCCCGCACAGGTGAGAAAACATTAAACCAACTCCGAATCTGTAAGTGCCTGAAGGAAACATCTGGTATGCCCAGCAAAGCACTTGGGAGGTCTCTCAGTTAATTATTGTCCCTAGCAGGGGTTGTATCCTCAGGGTAAATATAGCTCATGGCTTCCTGTAGATCCTAGCAGACACCAGGCATTAGCTTCTTCCCTTCCCCCTGCGTATTTGGATAGGATGTGAAGGCTGAATTCATCCCCCTCCTCTGTCCTATTTCGGGGAAAAGTTTGGGGGAGTTCAGTTACTGATTTTTATTTGACCTGTCTTCAGCACATATTTTGGTTTGGTCTTCCCCTTTCCATCCCTGTTTTGAGGTTTCTGTCTCTATCACAGCAGGTGATGCAATGACATGTGAGAAAGAGGAGCAGAATTATCAGCAGGGAAATGTTGAGCAAGTGGATAACCACAGAGCATTATCGCAAAGTTCGAAAAGGAATGTGTCCAGGAGTAATGAGGAGGGAAACTCTTTTGATATTCAGCACAGTCCAAAAAAAGAGCAAGGAAACCAGGCAGGGGAGAAATTGGGTAAATGTATTTCCTCTCGGGGAACTCAGAATGTCCTCATGGAAACCACACCACAAGAGGAAATCCTTAGGCAAAAGAGAAAAAATACATGCACTAAGTGTGAGAAAAACTTCATTCACAGATCAAGCCTTTCTGTTCACCTGAGTATCCACACAGGGGAGAGGCCCTACGAATGCCGTGAGTGTGGGAAGACCTTCAATCGCAGCTCAGACCTTTCTAAACATCGGAAAATCCACACAGGAGACAGGCCCTACGAATGCAGTGATTGTGGGATTACCTTCACTCACAGATCAACTCTTTCTGTGCATCAGAAAATCCACACAGATGAGAGGCCCTATGAATGCCGTGAGTGTAGGAAAAGCTTCATTCACAGATCAGCCCTTTCTAGACATCAGAGGATCCACACAGGTGAAACACCCTATGAATGCAGTGAGTGTGGGAAAAACTTCAATAACAGCTCAAACCTGATTATCCATCAAAGAATTCACACAGGAGAAAGGCCGTATAAATGTTGTGAGTGTGGGAAAACCTTCACTCGCAGATCAGGCCTTTCTCTTCATCAGAGAATCCACACAGATGAGAGGCCCTATGAATGCCGTGAGTGTGGGAAAACCTTCAATCCCAGCTCAAACCTTATTACCCATCAAAGAATTCACATAAGGGAGAGGCCGTATAAATGCTGTGAGTGTGGAAAATGCTTCACTCACAGATCAGCCCTTTCTGAGAATCAGAGAACCCACACCGAGGAGAGGCCCTATGAATGCCGTGAGTGTGTGAAAAGCTTCACTGACGGATCAGCCCTTTCTAGACATCAGAGGATCCACACAGGTGAAAGACCCTATAAATGCAGTGAGTGTGGGAAAACCTTCAATTGCAGCTGAAACCTTATTACCCATCAAAGAATTCACACTGGGGAGAGGCCGTATACATGCTGTGAGTGTGGAAAATGCTTCATTAACAGTTTGGCCCTTTCTGAGCATCAGAGAATCCACACAGGGCAGAGGCCCTATAAATGCTGTGCGTGTGGGAAAACCTTCTCTTGGCTCTCAGTCCATGTTAGCCATCAGAGAACCTGCAAGGGAGATCAACATTGTAACATTCTCTACGGCTATCAAGACTTTCTTCTCTTTAACACTTTTCCTGATTCCCACATAGTAACTTTTAAAGCTCTTTGAACTGTTTGCAGCACCATTATCCCTCAGCTTGTCCAGATGAGTGGCCTATTTGTGCCTTTTGCAGTTCGCCCTCTTTTGAGATGGACCTATTTGTCCTTTCTATTTTCCCACAAGTAATTTGAATGTGCCCTTCCTATGAGGAACCAGGGAACGTCACATTTGTACCATTCCTCCTATTGCAAAGTTATTGTTAGTCACCAATGATACAGATTGTATCATTGTCAGTTGTTCTCACGTTGCTCTGGGTTGTGCTGAAGAGCAGTTATATTGGGAATTTTTCAAATTAGATGTAAATGAAGAGGAGCAAGGGCAGGAAAAAAGTGTCATTTCAGCTTCCGTGACACTGGAAGGAGATGGGGTGACTCAAAGATTCCCTCCTTCTCCTTCACTGCAGAACTGTTACCTTTTGCCTGGGCCATGCAGAGTTTATGTTCATCACATTCTATCCATCCACTTCTCAAAGTGTCATGTGATGAAGCATTCTCTGTTGTCTGTGCTTGCAGATGATGTTTTTACTACTTTAATCCTATATCAGAATCGCTGTGACTGGAGATGAGTGTCAAAAGTCCTGGGAGGGGAATTCAAATGGATTCCAAATAGAGTGTGATCATTTAGAGTTTAAATCCCAGGTTCCATCTATTGTAAAGCCACTTCTGGGAAGAGGGCTGTTTTTCCCTTATTATGGGGATGCTAGAATACTAAAAATTTGTAAATAACATAACTGACTATGGAGACAGGGATGAGGGAAGCAGGTTTGAATGGATCAGAGGACAATGTGGTGGGAGAATCTCTTGTCCCGGTTCTGAATAATCAGATGTAACCTGCTCCGGAATTTCACTTGACACTTTCTTTGTAATATATTCTCTCTCTGTGATGTGGGTTTCTATCTTTCCTGAAGGCTGTGTTTGGTCACCCAATTGGATATTAGTTCATTTTGATAGGATGTAGCTCAGATTTATTGAAGAATTTAAGACAATGACCCTTTACTAAGTCCTCATTTATGATTTCAGCTTTGCTTTTTCCCCATCCCTCCATGATTACATGGAGAAAATTGAAGTGCAGTTCTATCAACAGGAGTGAACTCTCTAATTTACTGGACAGGCTAACAAAGAAACAGCAGTGATTTAAAAGCTCAACTCAGAAATGGTGAACAACAGCACAACCCCAACTAACTGAAGGAAGTGCATATGATCACAGTGTATTTCAGTTGTTTAAGGCAATATTGTCTCCAATGATCTGGGAAGAGAATTCCATGGTAAGTGATTTTGAACTAGGCAAAATGCTCATGTGTTTGGTTCCCAAAGCTTTTGTAACCCAGATCCTACAGAAGATCTCTCCTAGCTAATCCTATGCTATGGGAAATGCAGCCGTTCATGACACAGATGTTGAGGAAATAGAAGTGGAGTTCTTGTCGAATTTATCCTTTGTAGGTTCTAAACTTTTGTATAAAATAAAACCAGTGTTGGAAATGTAATATCTTCAGAAAAATGCCCATTTTTTAATAGAATCTCCAGCTGTGGTAACTAACGAAGATTCTGATCCAGGCCTGTATCCAGTCCCTTTCCTGGACCTGTGCCACTGAATTAAAGAAAAGCTGGGCATGTTTCAGGAAGCCATTCCTCATTAACACTGCTGAGATTTTAAGTGGTTTTGTAAAGGATTCTACTTCAGAGAAGTGTAAATTTCCCCTATCCAAGACCAAGGATTTGGAAAGAGCTGAGGTTGAAAGAGCTTGGGTGCTAGCTGGTGACTCTTGCCCACATGCTCAGGGTTTAGCTGATCGCCATATTTGGGGTCGGGAAGGAATTTTCCTCCAGGGCGGATTGGCAGGTGCCCTGGAGGTTTTTCGCCTTCCCCTGCAGCGTGGGGCATGGGTCACTTGCTGGTGGTTTCTCTGCAGCTTGAGGTCTTCAAACCATTTTTGAGGATTTCAATAACTCGGTCCTGGGATAGGTTTTGTTATAAAATTGGATGGGTGGGGTTCTGTGGCCTGCCTTGTGCAGGAGGTCAGACTAGATGATCAGATTGGTCCCTTCTGACCTATGAGTCTATGAGTCTATGAGTTTATGAGTCCACACCCAGTTCTTGTTTTCCACCCCAGTAAAGGAAGCTATGGTGACCCAAGGAAAATTGTTTGTACAACTCCACTTCCTACTTCAGTGTCCCTGATTACATTTCCAAAGTATGCCAGGGTTAGACTGAGAAGAGTCATCCTTCACTGTTTGGATGCAAAGAGAGAGTGCTTCATAGGACATTCCTTCCCTGTGGATTCCAAACTGGCTGCCTGGCTGGGTAACAAGGACTTTCAGGCTGTAGAAATGATGGTAACCAATGAGGCAACGAATTTGTCAGCCTCCAATTTCAGACTTCCTGATACTTGCATGTTGAGTCCTGATACTATGGCTTTGTGTCTGACGCTGTGGCTACATAATTAAGCTGATGTTGGCACAACCGCACCAACGTAGCTGCGCTGCTGTATCACTGCTATTACAGATGCTCTAAGCCAATGGGAGAGATTTCTTCCATCAGACTTGATTAGTCCAGGCCCCGCAAGCAGCGGTGGCTTTGTTGGCAGGAGAAGCTCTCCCGCTCATGTAGCACTATCTACACAGGGGGTTAGGGCTGTGTAACTACGTTGCTCTGCTGTGTGGATTTTTCACACCCCTAAGCAATATAGTTATCCCGATAAATGTCTTTAGTGTAGACCAGAGAGGTTTCTCTTGTGCTTTATGCATTTACATTACTTCTCTACCTCCTCCTACTTTGAAAGATTAGAAAGTGTGAAAAGAGAGGTATTTTTCTCCATGATGCAAACATTCCGACATAGAAGACCCCTTCTACCAACACGTATGGCAGAAGATCCTGAGATATATGAACTCACAGAAGTGGTTGGGTCCTACATTGGGACAAACCACAATAAAAACCAGGGTTCAGTTGTTGGCAATGGGGATTAAAAGAAAAGTAACATATGACAACAATTTGTGATCTTTGAATATGTTGTTGTTACCAATTAAAATGAAATTATAGGTGAAGATATTGGTTAAAGAGTAAGAGACTGTGTGATAATCTGAATTATTTTGGAAAACTGAAAGTTGTCTTGTTTTTGTTAGTCATACAGGAAATGATGGCTAATCTTGAAAAGTTAATTTGATTTAATTTACCCTGGTTCCTCAACTGTTCCTACAGCTCTAGTACCCATCAATCCAAGGACTGAGAGAAATGGAGAGTTCCAGCCATTGTCCTTTTAGTATCTTATTGTTCCTCTCTCTGTTTTTTGTGCTGGCCTTTCTCTTCTATCATTTTCTGCCTTTTTTTAGTTGATAACAGTTGGTATCCATCACTCACATTTGTTTGTTTAAATCTCTATCCGTTAAATAATTTTTTTGCTTGTTCAATAACTGTACTCAAGTGCTGCGTGAGATACTAGTTTTACTGTGGACCCTTGCTACTGTATCTTGGGATACTTCAGTAAGAGAGGTTCTGGGATTTCACCAAATATCTGGTGGACACACTGAAGGAACTCAGGGGTTAGGGTGGCTGCTGTAACTCAGAGGAGGGTCCTTGAGTTCCAGCAGGCTGGTGAGTTTGGTCACTAACATCCAGCTGCCAAATGCAAAACTCCCTCTTCCTTGCGGCAGGTGGCAACAAGGAGACTCACAGTCCTCAGTATCCTGAGAAAGGTCACAGTGTGTCTCTATGTTGATCCACCTGTCAAATTCGCACAGGGAAAGCTCCCAATAGCACAAAAGTCTGCCCTATGAAATCATGGAACTTATGCTCTTCACTCTGTGAAAGCATGTAAAGAATCCAAGCGCTGGAGGACAGGGTTTGGGTCCAGAGTGACCTAGAGAAATTGGAGGATTGGGCCAAAAGAAATCTGAGGAAGTTCAACAAGGAGAAGTGCAGAGTCCTGCACTTAGGATGGAAGAATCATATGCACTGCCACAGGCTAGGGACTGACTGAGTGAGGGGGGATTTGATAGCAGCCTTCAACTACCTGAAAGAGCAGGATTGTGGACTCTATCCTAGCCACTTTTGTTGGGCTGGGCAGGCAGCCTGGAAGCCTTTCTAGAAGAGAATTGGCCACGTCCAGACTAGGAATTAAAATCGATTTTAGATACGCAACTTCAGCTACGTGAATAACGTAGCTGAAGTCGAATTTCTAAAATCGAGGTACTCACCAGTCTGGACGGTGCGGCATCGATGTCCGCGGCTCTCCGTGTCGATTCCGGAACTCCGTTCGGATTGATGGAGTTCCGGAATCGATGTAAGCGCGCTCGGGGATCGATACACCGCGTCCAGACTAGACGCGATATATCGATCCCCGAGCAATCGATTTTAACCCGCCGATGCCGCGGGTTAGTCTGGACGAGGGCACATGTGAAAGACAGAACACTTGGAAACCTGCAGCTCCCATCCCCTGGCCTTCCGTGTTATGATTCCAGCTGTGTGAGCTGTTTGTATGATGTTCGGGCATGATGGGGAAATAAAGTATTAAGTCAGTTTTTCCTCCTGCAGATTCCTTTGCAGTTACAATTATAATGACATGAACAAAAGGGAGGCAAAATAAAAATAATCCCCAAATTGCAATACAGGTGGGGAAAGAGAAGATCACGGTTAAGCCAAATACATCAAAATAAAAATACTAAAAGGGAAAGGGGGAAGAGATCAGGTCTGTGGAGATCCCCTTGATATTTGAACTCACATTGTTAGAATCAAAGTTCAGACTTGACACTGGAAAACCTGCAACTACCTGTCTCTCTGAAAACCTGTGATGAACAAGATCGAGTTGGGACACCGGTTCTGCTTCAATCATGTATTGTCTCTCTGTTCTCTTTCTTCTCCCCGCAATTCCTCGTATCCAATGTCTCTGCCTTTCTCCTCTTGTTCCCTCTCCCCCTGCCCTTTCCCAGTGGCAGCGACTCACAGGGCTTCTCCCCTGGTAGCTGGTGCTCATTATCAATCAAATAAATCAAAACACTTTCACCAGCAAGTGGATTTAGCCCAGGACCCTCAGAGTCAGCAGCTGTTATACCCCCACTGAGCTCTTTGGTCAGGTGTCCTAGCACTGGAAGCCTCCTGTGTAGATTCTAAAATAGCGTTTTTGCAGCAGGGGGCTGAAATATTGGACTGGACATTGTAGCTCCACCGTTATTTTATTGAATTGCTTCAAAACAGAAAGTATAGAAAGTCTCCTAAGTGTCAGGCTTTCTGCCATGGAAACAGCTGCCCCTGCTCTCCAGGAGTCTGTGTGTTCCACCCAGCAACGTACAAACCTGCTCTGAGCTGAATGGGGGTCAGACAGTGACGGTAACGCAAATCTTCAGACAATTAACCCAAGTCCCTTCCTTTCTTGAACCCAGGACGTGCCAGTCACTTGTTAGCCATGGCGTTATCTTCATCTTCAAATACCTCTCAGGACATTTCACAGAGAGAGTGGAACCCCCCCCCACAGCATGGCTCCCTGTTGAGGCATTGTACCGTACCTGCCCCTGGACACTGTCTGGTTTTATACTCCTAGAGCTTTTTCTCTTCAAACCCCTTATCCCAATCTCTGGGCCACCACCACATTTCAGAGTTTAGAATTTACTCTCATCACCCTCGTATGGCACTTTCCATGTGAATGAGACAAAGCAATCGGGAAGCTCTGTGGCTAATGAAAACCGGTGTGTTGGGTGAGGCCTGAACTCATAACCTCAGCAGTGCGCCTCCCTCACTAACCAGTTGTATCCCTGTAGGTGCTTCATACACAAGCCTGGAAAGTAGGCAGTTACCTGTGTCTGTGATTAACAAAGTTGGTGGCTAATTGAAAGGCTGATGGTTCAAACCCAGGTGAAGATAGAGGTGTTTTGCTTTTTTGTGAAGAGTATCCAGTACATTTTAAGAGGCAGGAAAATGCCTCAATTCTGGCCTAGCCTCATTGGGCAAGCATAAGGAGTAGCGTCACCAGATGTGTTGGTGGTACAGGGGTGAGCATAGCTGCCTTTTGAGCAGTTGACCTAGGTTCAATTCCCAGCCACCACGCTGAGGTGCTGTTTTCTCAGCTGGACACTAGTTTAATTTCCGTCACATTGTATCAGTTTATCAATGGAATGAGAGAATCAATGTCCTGCAGGTCATTAAACACCCAGTGAAGGAAGAAAGGGGCAGGACTGTACAGTGAGCAGGTGGAGTCACCCTGGTATTACAATGTTTGGGGTTTTTTTTCTTTACTTCCCTCTCCCTTTTAGACTCAGAGCATTTAAGGTTAGAAGGGACCAGTGTGATCATCTAGTCTGACCTGCTGCACCTTGCGGGCCAAAAGAGCCCACTCACCCACTCCTGTAATAGACCTGAGAGGGGAGGCAGCTCTGTGCTCTGCCCCTACTCCAGGCAGCGCATGGAGGCCCTCTGCCTCCCTCCCACAATGGGTGTGCAGAGGTGTGCCAGCAGCACTAAGATGGCTCCCTGCCCACTCTGCCTCTGTCCCTCCGTGCCGCTTCCAGAAGTGTCTGGCATTTCCCAGCATCCCCTGGGGTGGGGGGAGTGTCTCCATGTGCTGCCTCTGCCCCGAGAACCAACTCCGCAGCTCCCATTGGCCAGGAACTGCAGTCAGTGGGAGCTCTGGGGGCCGCGCCTGCAGGCAGCGGCACATGGAGACTCACTGTCCCCGCTGACCTGAGAGCTGCTGTCACAGGGTTGTGTGTACTGGTCACTTCGGGAGTTGCAGTGCCCGGGGTAAGCACCACCCCCTCCTGCACCCCAACCCCCAAGCATAAACCCGCACCCCGCATCCAAATTTCCTCCCAGAGCTTTGCTTGTCTTCCTTTCACCCAGAACCATCCTTCCTCTCCTGGATTGCAAGTAGCCATCCTTAGGAAGCCACGAGGCAGGCACAGGATCCTACCTCCCAGCAGCCAACCGCACCTCCCCAGGCTTTGCAGAACGAATGGTGGCGCTCTACTAACCCCACTTAGCTGCACTGAGGGGCTTAGCTTCTGCTCTGCCTTCCTCAGCTCGACTTTCCTCTTTTGCCCCATTCTTGCCTCACTTCCTCCTTTGGCAAGTCACACAAAGGAGGCCAGCAGGAAGAGCTAGTCTCCACCAGCCAACCTCCCAGGGCAGAGGAGACCAAGCCACAAGGCTCCAAAAGGTGACTGACCCAGATGCTCTAGCTTTCCTCTGCTGATGCCAAGGCTCTTTCTCTGCTCATTTCCCCATCCGCTGTCCTGCAGGAGTTTGGTTTATCACAGGTACATGCCAGTGGCAGCAGTAGGAACTTTGCTAGACAGCCAGGGAAGCTGGGAAAAGTAAGCAATTTTGTTTCTGTCTGGTTTTGAACCAGAGCTCTTTTACATGTTAGCCAAACGTGATAACCACTACACTACAGAAACTCTGTCAGAGAACTGTGCCGCTCCCTTCATAATAGTATAAGAATGGCTATACTGGGTCAGACCAAAGGTCCATCCAGCCCAGTGTCTTGTCTGTCAACAGTGGCCAATGACAGGTGCTACAGACGGCGTGAAACTAACAGGCAATGATCAAGTGATCTCTCTCCTGCCATCCATCTCCATTCTCTGACAAGCAGAGTCTAGGGACACCATTCCTTACCCATCCTGGCTAATAGTCATTCATGACTTAAACTCCATTAATTTATCTAGTTCTCTTTTAAACCTTCTTATAGTCCTAGCCTTCATAACCTCCTCAGGCAAGGAGTTCAACATGTTGACTGTGCACCGTGTGAAGAAGAACTTCCTTTTATTTGTTTAAAACCTGCTGTGCATTAATATCATTTGGTGGCTCCTAGTTCTTATAATATGGGAACAAGTAAATATTTTTTCCTTATTCACTTTCTCCTCATCATTCACGATTTTATATACCTTTATCATATCCACCCTTAGTCTCCTCTTTTCAAAAATGAAAAGTCCTGGTCTCTTTAATCTCTCCTCATATGGGACCCATTCCAAACCCTAATCATTTTAGTTGCCCTTCTCTGAACCTTTTCTAGTGCCAGTATATCTTTTTTGAAATGAGGAGACCACATCTATACGCAGTATTCAAGATGTGGGTGTACCATGGATTTATATAAGGGCAAATATTCTCTGTCTTATTCTCTATCCCTTTTTAAATGATTCCTAACATCCTGTTTGCTTTATTGACTGTTTCTGAACACTGCATGGTCGTCTTCAGAGAACTATCCACGACGACTCCAAGATATCTTTCCTGATTAACCGTAACTAAATTAGCCCCCATCATATTGTATGTATAGTTGGGGTTATTTTTCCCAATGTGCATTACTTCACATTTATCCACATTACATCTCATTTGCCATTTTTTTGCTCAATCACTTAGTTTTGTGAGGTCTCTTTGAAAATCTTTCACAGTCTGCATTGGTCTTTACTATCTTGAGCAGTTTAGTATCATCTGCAAACTTTGCCACCTCACTGTTTACCCCTTTCTCCAGATCATTTATGACTAAGTTGAATAGGATTGGTCCTAGGACTCACCATTGGGGAACACCAATAGTCACCCCTCTCCATTCTGAACACACCGATGGGCGAACCTGGAGAAAGAGATGGCAGCCCTTCGATGTGTCACCTGCAGAGCAAAGGACTGGAGCCGGAACTCAGGAAGTCATCCTTATGTTGTCCTTCTGACTCCAGCTTGAAGGAGAGCTTCTGTTTCTTCCCCTTGCTGAGAAAGAGCAGAAGTAAGAAAGATCAGGTGAGTCAACTCTTGCTTGGGAGCCACCCAATGAAAATGTAAAAACCAAAAAGTAAAGCCATAAAAGACTTCAAAGCCCACCAGGCCCAACCTCTCTTCTAATATGGCAGAAAAGCCACACGTCTCCTGTCTAGGTAGGGATATCCTATTGCCCCACAAGAAGTGGAAGGTCATCATGTTCAGCCTCAGCAGTACTCATGGAGCAGGGGGAAATACATGGCTGAGGAAATTCCCTGTAGCCAAAAGATAGGTCTTGAGCATCACAGCTTTGTAGGTAATTACAAGGTCTACTTACGCCACCGGCTGAGCCATTCCTCACAGGCCAGCAACTGCTTCTCCCAGTTTGCGTTCCTCACCATGTACCCAACTAAATGCTAGAAGGCCCAGCTCGTCAACCTGCCCACTCTTGCAGCCCTCCTCTTCCACCCTGACTGATAGGGACGAGTATTATGCCTCCCTCCCTTAGGCTTTTCAGCATTACTGGGGAACACCAACACCGCCCAAGTGACTTTGGGCCAGTTGGTCAACCAATAGGGCTGCCTCCTAGGCCAGGCTGCAGCCCAGCTTCAGGACTCAGAGGAAATGGAGCTCCCATCCCTACCTACAGGACTCCAAGCACGACCAGCCTTCTGGATCAAACATCCCCTCTTGTGCTCAAGTCACAACAGCTAGCAGGCAAAAGGCAGGCTTTCATATCATTTGAGAGAGCAAGACAGAGCCTTGGAAGACCCAGCAGGATTAGGTCGGACAGGAATTGTCCTCAGATCCTACTGAGACTTCAACTCAGATTGCAGGATTCAAAGTCCTGAGGGCTGCTCTTACACCATGGGACCAATAGGGAACCCCCAGATCTCTCCTGAGTTCTGGTGTGGATGACCCTGCGGGCGCAGCCCTGCATTTGCTCACCAAGTTGGCATGTAACAGTTTGCTGCAACTCCCAGAGACCTTTCTTAATCCAGACTGAGAGGCCAGTGGCCATGTGAGAAAATTGCTCCTTCCATCCTAGGCAGTACATGGGCCTTTCTAGGAAAGACCAAGTCCCGGAGGAAAAATGACTGTTGTGAAATAACATCCTGAGGAGACGCCTTTTTCAGTTGTTGGAGTAATACCATATGAGGAAATGCTCTCTTTTCACCTGAGAAGGGATTTGAACCCTGGACCCTCAAATTAAAAGTCTGATGCTCTACCAACTGAGCTTGCCAGGCTCATAGGAAAAAAAGGCAAGTTTGATGCAGAAGAGAAACTAGTCAAGAAAAAGAGGGCAGAAAATTTGCTACTCTTGCTTCTTTAACAGCCCAAAGCCCATCTTGCTTCTCCATGTGGCACCCAGAGACATTCTTCTTTTTTTAGTTAAATATCAGATCCAGGAGAAAACACAGTTATACAAAGCAAAATAAAATTGACCTGTCTCATGCAGTGTTACATTGACCTCTATTCAGACTGAGCCTAAGGGAGGGCCTTGCTTTGGGATCAAACATGCCCTCTTCTGCGAGTCACAACAGCTAGCAGGCAAGAGACAGGCTACCATGTCATTGGAGAGAGCAAGAGGAAGCTTTGGAAATCCCAGAATAAATAACTGGCAATGAAAGGACCCCACAATTCTACAGGGGCTTGAACTTTGATTTCAGGATTCACAGCTTTGAATACCAGCCCTTACACCATGGAACCAGCAGGGGACCTATCAAGAGAGTTTGACTTCTGGCATGAAAGACTCTGTGGGGACAATTTTTTCTCTCAGGGAATTCCCAGTGGGAATATGCCTTTCTGGCCAGCCCTACATTTGCTCAAAAAATCAGCACACAGCACTTTGTTGCAGGCCCAGAGGCCTTTCTTCCTCCAGACTGTAATGCCAGTGGACAGGTAAGGAAGTATCACTTTCAGTCCCAAGCAGTAAAAAGCCCTTCCTAGGAAAGACCAAGTTCTGAAAAGGAAAAAAAGAAGTCAAAGAGAGTCCTCAAGAGATGCCTTCTGAAAATCTTGGGGAATTGTCCTTCTACCTCACCAGGAACTTGACCCTTGGACCCTCAGATTGAAAGTCTGATGCTTTACCAACTGAGCAAATTTGATGCTGAAGAAAAGCTGCTCAGAAAATGAGGACAGAAAACAATACAGAAAACCTGATGCTTTCACTCTCTTAGCAGGCCTAGCCCCTGCCTGCTCCTCCATCCGGCGCCCTGAGTGAGGCCTTATTCTTTTTTTAGTTAAATAGCAAATCCAGGAGAAAACACAGTTATACAAAGCAAAAGGAAATCACAAACAGAAATGTCATTGGAAATACAAAAATTAAAAAGGAAAACGCAATTCCCATCACTTTATCATGTCTGGGCCATTCCTGTATCGAAAGCACATGCTAAGGGCCCTGTGTGCTTACGAGAAACCTGGAGAAACTTATACCACAGCCTGAACAAGAAACTCAACTGCTCCCAGGTGCTGCAGTAAAACCCTTTCTCTGCTATGACGTTGCACTCCATATGATTTTATTAAAATATGCTAATGAGTGTGAATATAATGTAACTGAAATATGCTTTATGCATGTAAGGTAGCATTACAAAGTTTATAATCGACTGTGTGTGTTCATCGTATGTGTATGAACCGATCATTCTTGTATCTGAAACTAGAAATATGAACAATAACTCTGAGGTCTTGTTGTAATGATGCAAAGTGTGGGCCACTAGTAGTGGTTTGGACTCTTGATGGCTCCCATTAACCACGACAATTGACTGTAGGTGGCTCTGTCCTGCAACATCTGTGACACAGGCCAGGAAGAATGAAGGCTTGGGGTCTCACAGGACATGTGAGCATGTCACCTGGTACAGGAATCCATCTTAAACCTGGGGCTCTTCCCCAGGAGAGAGACAAAAGATTCCTGCCTTGTACCAAAGTTATATAAGGGGAAAGAACAGAAGAAAGGTGGCTGCAGTCATAAGAAATCCCTAGCTACCACCTGAGCTGGAACAAGGATTACGCCAGGTGAAAAGATTGGGCCCAGACTAGAAATAAGCCTAGTCTGCAAAAGAAGCTTATTGGAAGATCTCTGAGGGTGAGATTTTATCTGTATTGAGTTTCATATTGTATTAGGTTTAGACTTGCATGTTTTTGATATATTTTGCTCTATGGAGAATACAAACTCTATAGAGAAGGAAAAGGTAATGCCTTAGAAGATTCTGTGTGTGTGTGTGTTAGATGGATGCGAAGGTGTCTAGAAAACACTGTAGTCTCTTTTCTCTGATTTCCTTTAGAAAATTTGAAGCAGGGAGCAAAAACCATTGTCTTCTGAGAGGTTTGAACTCAAAGCCTTCCAAATTATGAGACTGAGACACTACCAGCTGTGCTAAGAAGGCTTGAAAAAGATTTAGACTCAATGCATATAGAATCCTTCTGCAGCTGAGACCGAGCCAGGGGTGCACTGGAAGAAGCAGGGGGATATGGTGCCCAGACACCTTTCCTGGTAGCTAATAGATCAATTTTCCCTGACAGTGAACAATCTACTGGAATTCATGGTAGCAGAGGGTGGATATCTCCAAGCTGAGCATCAGCTTCCACATTTCAGAACTTATTCTCCTTTTCCTAGTAGGGTACTTTCCATGTGAATTGGGCAAAACAAGTTGGGGAAGCTACAGGGGTAATAGAAACCAGTATTTAAGGTAAGGCTTGAACTCATAAGCCCAGCAGTAGTCCCTTTTGCACTAACCAGTAGCACCACAGCAGTTGCTTCTTAGGCAAAGCTGGGAAGCAGGCAATTATCAGTTTCTGTGGTTCACACCTTTACCTGGTAATTGAAAGGCTGCTGGTTCATACCTAACTAAAGATGCAACTTTTCAGCCATGAGACTCCAGGATATTTTAACAGGAAGAAAATCTCCTCATTTCTGGTTTAGCCCCATTTGACCCCTTCTGCCTGTCTTCTCCCCCACACCATCTCTTTCCTTCCCCATTGGGGCCATACAGAGAGGAGCCCCAGTCACTGAGAAGTTCCCTTGTCTCCTTCAAAGAGGGCTTTAACGCCCCTTATCTCACTCAGGCTCACAACCACCCAGAGTTCAAGAACTGTCCCTGTTCCCATTGGACAGGTGAGGGGAGCCTGAGGTCCAGAGAAGGGAAGTGACTTACCCAAGGGCCTACAAAGCAAAGCGGTGGCAGAGCCAGAAAGAAAAGCCACCAGTTCCAACTCTTGTTCTAATGGACAACAAACCCCTCAGAGGCAGGGATAGAGCCCAGGAATCGAGATGATGGGGAAATCTCATTCAAACTGTTTCTGTCAGAAAATCCCATTCAGACTAAACCAGTTTGTTTCTCGAAATCATAACAAGTGGGATAAAAGTTCTTTGCTAAAATATTTTGTTGCAAAACAAAAGCATCTCCTGTCTGTCACAGTGTGTTAAATTGTCTTGTCACACACAAAGAGGAGACACTTAGATCTCAAACATTAGATAAGATGCTTCAGTCTGAGCTAAGTCATTGCTGCTCTTAACAATTTCAAAATAAAAACATACAAATCAAATAGACTATTTCAGCTATTCTATTATGTGTTAATCTGCTCTGAGTAAACGTAATAGGACACCTCATACATACTCCGAGTGACACTCTCAAATGGATCCCCGTCCTCCACCCACTGTGAGGTAGGTAGGAGCAGATCATTATTATCTCTACTTGAAAAAGGGAGAAGGTAAGGCTGAAAAAGGAGAATGGACTTGTCTTATGTCACACAGCAAGTCAGTGGCAGAGTTGGGAATTGGACCCAAGAGCCCTGATTTTCAAACTAACCATCGGAACTTGAATTTCAGACATTGAATGACCTGAATAAAGTGCTCTCAGATGAGCTCCAGACCAACAACAGTGCACAGTAATTATTCAGCAAGTATATGAGGAGAACTGCATTGAACTGCTCAGAATTATGAACTGCTCAGAGACAATTAATACAGAGAAGCAGCAAAATTTGTCAAACATAGAACTGGTTCTGACTTATTTCCTTGATCTTGAAAGAGAACAACAAGGACCTGAGTCTCCTCCCTGTCAGTCAGGGTAGAGCCTGAGGAGGGAAGGCTGAGGGTTCTCACCAGAGAGCACAAAGGATGGGCCAGGTAACCAGTGGGGATCACTGTCAGAGGACTATTTCAGCCCCACAGTTTTGGATGGACCCCCCACAGTGGGAGCTGCAGAGCACTCCCCTGCAACACACACACACACACACACACACCCTGGTGTTGGAGGGGAACAGGAGAAAGGACAAAAGAAGCAAGAGACAAAGAGAAAGGAGGGAGGGATGGATGGAGGGAAAGGTGAAACAAAAAGGACAAACCCTAATGTCCCCAGTGATTCGAAGGGACAAAATCCCAAGCGTGGAATAAAATTCTGCCTCCTTAAGCTTGTGTTTTCAATGCCTAGAATTCAACTCTCACCAGATGGATCAGACTGAACAGGTTTCAGACCTCAAGGAAGCTCTTGCCTTTTAAACAGGGATGGCTGTTTTCTAGTAAAATCACTACAAGGGAAGGAGAAAACTCGAAAGAGGTTCCTCCTGGCACTCACATCCGTGAACCCGAATACTCTGTCAGTCCTCATGGAGACCTGGAGAAGGAGACTTGCTGAAGCAGAGCCACAGGGGTCTCTGAGGTTTCCCTGGCCCCTTACCTCTGTCCTACCTGGATGATGTCAGCATCTCTCTGTGAGGTCACCACCTCCCCACCACCTTTGACCGATAGTCTGAGGTGCGGAAAAAGGCCTTTGTGATGTCACTGCCACACCCCTCCCTTGCTGTGTTAATGTCTTGCCCCTGGCCAGGCTCTTTGCAGGTTTAAGCTACTCCCTGTGGATCACCCCACTCAAGAAGCATTAGTTCTAGGAAGGAAGCCGGTTAGACAGGAAAATATCAGACGCTGCTGCCAATGCTATACTCAGTTTTTCAGAAATTAGTCGACTTTATGGCCAGAAGAGACCATTAGAGCTTCTAATCTGACCCCCTGCATATCGCAGGCCTCCTGTATGACACAAGAGCTACTTTGGGGGCAAACACATTCCAGAAAGGCATCTAGTCTTCATTAAATGACATCAGGAGATGGCAAATCCACCACTTGCCTTGGTATCCTGTTCCTGTGGTGAATCATCCTCTCTGTTGAATATTTGTGCCTTAGTTGTAATATGAATTTGTCTCTTTTTACCTTCCAGCCGTTGGGTCTTGTTATGCCTTTCTCAGCTCAATTAAAAAGCCCTCTAACACCCAATATTTTCTCTCCATTAAGGCCCTTCAACACTTCAGTGAAGTCACCTTTCAATCTTCTTTTGATAAGCTAAACAGACTGAGCTCTTTCAATAGCTTACTAGAAGGCATTTTTCTCCAGCCCTCAGAACATTTGGTGGGTTTTTGCTGCCCCAGCTCCAATTTCACCTCATCGTTTTCAATCGAGGACACCAAAACTGGAGGCAGCATTCCAATATCTGTCTCACTGATACCATGTCACCTCTTGGGACATTAATGACTTAATCTGTAACTGTATAGATCACCATTGCGACCACTGTTATATATTTGCAGCCAATATTATAGAAAAGTTGCCACGTAAGGGGTCTGTGAAGAGGTTCTGATTGGCTGATTATAATGATGCTATCTCTAGATGTGTATCATTTTTGTAGTTGACGTTATGAATATTGGTTCTATGCTGTCCATATTTCTAACTCGTGTTCTGCTTCTAGGGAACACTCAAGACAAGTTGGTGGCAGTTCTGCCTAGCCTGCTTCATGGCCCACTAAGGACCATCAGTTATACAATCGACCCATTGAGAGAAGGCAGATACACCTTGTGACTCAGCAAGGTATGCAGGGACCTGCCTGTGGACAGAACTCAAAGGTTTTTCTATGCCACGTGCTGGATAGAGTGTCCTTGGGACAAAGAAAGCAAAGACCACGTGGCAAGAGACTATAAAAGGCTGATGCCTCATCTCCATCTTGTCTTCAGTCCTGCTTCATACCTCTGGAGGGACTTTGCTACAAACAAGCTTCAGCTCTGTACAAAGGACTGAATGCCCCATCCCAGTTGTGGATGGACTCCAGAGACTTGATTTGAACCTGCAGTTTATTCCATAGGTGCTACAGGCCTGAACCAAGAGCTTTGCCATTACTTCATGTGAAGGATTAAAAATCTATTTGCTCTTTATGTAGCAACCTGGTGCATGGATTGTGCCAGCCCTTTTCCAGACTCAAAGTCCAGAGTATGGTCAAGGACCAGAGGCCTAGCAAATAGTGATAGGCTAAGAGAAAGCTGGGGTAAACAGAAAGCCTTGCTTGCTAAGATAGGCCTGGTCAGCAAATTGCCAGGTGTTGGAGCTAAGAACTAAAGAATTGTGTCTTATTCAGAGATGCAGATTGAACAAAGAATCCCTGTTCCTATTGTTTTTGTTTCTTCTGTAGGGAGACGTTCTTCCCACAGATCCAGTCTTGAGTTTATGAAAAGTTGGCAGATGCCAGTATAAGATATGTCATCCTTCCACGTCCCTTCCCAGGGACCAATGTCTGCCTTTAGACACATAGAAAATCTTTATTGCCATATACTTTCACTGTTTCTTTGATTTAACCCCTAGGAATGTACCTGCTGGACAATCAAAAGAGTTGCTCCATTCCTATGGACCCCAAATCAGAATTCAACATAGATATTTTATACTAACAACATTTTACCAAAGTATTAATGAAATGTTAACTTGCTAACTTGAGACCATGGGTGGAGACGTTATGTAATCTGTTAACTATTGGCTAATATGCTTATCTTGTCTTGCTGCAAAACCTATCCCGGGGTGTGGAACTGCCTACCCAGTCACTTTCCCCTGCTTGTGAAAAATCTATATATTCTATTGTAATTAATTAATTAACAATGTCTCTGAGCCTAATAAGCAAGGTGACACTCCGCCAGCACTGTGTGTAATAAACTCCTATTTTTGACCTCTACATGGTGTAGTTTTCTGTCTTTCTCGGACACCTGCTGAATAAAGAGAAGATTCAGGATCCAGCCTGGCTGAATGTGTGTCCTCTCCTCACAGTTTGGTGATCTTTTGAGGAAATGGAGAAGACTGCCTTTGCCTAGCTGTACATTGCTTGCAAAAGAAACAGGTCTTTTTGGTGACAAGTGTTGAAAGGAGGCACTAGACAAATGTGGAGACAGGAAAAATGTCCCCCAACTGAACTGGCATCTGTGGATGCTGAAGTCACAACACAGAACACTAAACATTATTTGAGAACGGCTGGTGTCAGAAGAGTCTCTAACAAGGTCTCTTCCCCCCAGCAGGGGCCTCTCTGTGCACAGAACTCCTGGTAGCGTGATGGCTGCAGGCAGTGGAGAACTCTATTTTGGCATCTCTTTGCCTGTTTTGTGGTCAGCATCTGCAGTGGCTGTTAAAAGGTCTCTAGATTGTGATCTTTGGGAAGAGCTGGCTGAAGAGCATTCCTACTAACCAGGAGAGCCTGACGTGGCCTGCCAGTTCTTCCTTGCTGAACCTAGTGTGTCTGTTGGCTCCTTTTTTGTATCTCTTTTCAAAAAAAGAAAAGACCTGTCAGCAGAATCCTTCTAAGTGCTTGTTCAAGAGAGAGCGAGCCTTCCTTGCGGCTAAGTCTTGGTGCCATGGGGCATGCCTCATTGCTGTGGTGCCTCTTGCTGGCCATCCTGGTAATAAGTTTTGGTTCACCAGTGCGCCTTCATCTAGTGGCATCTGGCTGCATCTGTTTTATCATTAGGACCCATGGCGCTCTCAGGACTTCAGTGTCCTCTTATGGACACAGCCCTCTGGCTGTGCCCCACTCAGTTCTCTCCCTCCTTCCCGGGGGCAGCTGTTCTCTACCCGGACACTTGCCTCAGTCGCTGGCTGCAGTCCAGGGTGTAGCCACTTGTGTCAGCCACTACGGAGGCAAAAGTCGTGAACGTCCAACCCTGCATCTGTTTCCCTGGACCACTTCCCCACAGCCCCAGCACCTTCCTCTGCATTTGTATTAGGGCCTCAGTCTGGCAGCACTCAACCAGAAGGTCACTCATGCTCTCCTTACCCACCCAGCACTACTCTGATCATGGTGCCCACCCTTCCCCAGCCCCAGCCCCAGCCCCAGCCCCAGCCCCAGCCCCAGCCCCAGCCAAACCTCCCTCCTCAAACTCCAAGCAGTGACTAACTCTTGCTGTGCTGAGCAGCCCTTTATATATGGGCTGCTCCATCAAGCCTTCTCCTGATTGGCTCTCCCAATAAGCCCTTTCCTGATAGACCGGGTTCTGTGCAGCCTCTGCAAGGCTGCCTTAATCTTTCTCCTGCTTGATTGGGGGCAGACACCTCCCCACACTTGGAAAATGGCAAATGAAAAGTTTAGAGCTGGTGGAAAGGTTACTATGACTGAGAACTGAGCCGAGGTTGCAACGACTGAAACACAGATCACTAACCACTATATGTTCACAGTGGCTGGCGGGAGAAGCACATGTTAGAAGCCCTCTGTCATCTCAGCTGTGGCTTTCTGTGCATGGAGAGCCAGACACCTCAAGGTCTGCAGGTCTTGAGGGAAATGTGGAACGTCTGTACTTTAGAATTTGCAGGTGTTGTCCTGGGCCATCAACTGGAACAGTTGCAAACCCTTTGTTGAGGCAGGCACCATGGCTTAACTGGCTAAAACACCTGTCTTCTAAACAGGAGATCCTGGGTTCAGCTCCCAGTGTTGCTTTCGTGTATAGCTTTTGTCTCCTCTGCTCACATTTTCCTATGTCTTCCTAGGAAACAGAAGAGACCTCCCTTGGTAGCCAAGTCATTGCTTGCTAAGGAAAAGGCTTCTTTGTAGAGAAGCATTGGAAAGAATCAAATCACAAGCCTGGAGTTGATGAAAAGGCTGCTGTGATTGGCATTAGCATGGTGGTTGCTTTGACTGCAATAGCTGCAACGTGAGAGCCTGCACCACACGTCCTTGTGATTCACTGGGGATGTCCACACACAGATGTCATGTCACCTTCCTTTAGATAGTCACTGATAAAAAATGGAGCAGTTGGGAGAAAAGTCCCAGAGAGTGGCGCCGTGGCTAAGCTGGCTGACTCACCTGCCAGGTAAAGTGGAGGTTAGAGATGCAGCACCCAGTGGTGCCTTACCAAATGTGTCTGCTCTTCCCATCTTTTGGTCAATCTTCTGAGGAAACAGAGAAGACTGCCTCTGCCTTGCAATGCAAATACGTCCAAAAGAAACCGGTCGTTTTTTCTGACCAGTGTTGGAAGGAGGCACCTAAGAAATGTGGAAACAAGGAAAAGGTCATCGTAACTCAACTTGAATCCATGGCTCTTGGGGCCACAACGCAGAGCACTAAGCACTGTATGACCACAGCAAAATCTAAACTTTACACCTTATTACACTAGGCAATAGTTAGGTCAAGCATTTTTCTCACCCCATTGGATGTTACCCTCCTTAATACATAGAATTCCCCCCTTCATTTTCTCAGGATTCCTGCTGCTTCCAATATAGGTGGGGGAGGAGAAAGGCAAAAACATGATGCCACAGTCTCCTATTTTATATCCTTAGTTCAAGTGTCTAGAAGACACTTGCCCAGACGTGTCCGGGTGGGCTCTGCTAAGTCACTAGGTTGGGGAATCCTCCTGGTGTGGTCTTGTGCAACTGACTCATAGACTTGAGCAGTCCCTACAGTCTTGTGTTTGAGCATCTGTCATTAAATTGGAAATCCCTTAATTACAATTCCTCTGCTGATTCATGGTTGTTGAACTCCCTCCTTGGCAGGGGTCACTAGCAAAATTATAGCATATTTCAGTAACAACCATACAGCAAAATGCATAACTTCATACACCCTCATGCTATACATATTTGGACAGAGTAACCGATTTCAGCAGATCATGACTTTTCATGTGATAACTGACATGGAATTGTTTGTATGAGATATCACAGTCATATATGAATGATGAATATGTGAGCTACAGGGGGCTATTTTGAGGTACATCATGTCACAAAAGCCTCCAGAGACTGGTCTTTGGGAAGAGCTGGCTGAAGAGCCTTCTGAATAACTGAGAGATCCTGGCTTGGCAGGCCCGTTTGTGCTTGTGAATTAAACTTGTCCGCTGGGCTCCCTTTTTTGTGTCTCTTTCACATAAACAGAGCAGAAGTTCTTGGCCAATCATTGACAGTGCTGGTTCAAGACACAGAGAGCCTCTGTGCTGGGGCAGGGGTAAGGGTGCAGGAGGTGGTCGGAGGGGGGGTGCTTACCTCGGGCAGCACAGCTCCCAAAGTGACCGGCAGTCGGGATTTCCCCCAACAATGCCCCACAGGGGTCCAGGGTCAGCTCCAGCACAGGCCACACAGGAAGGCTTAATGCTCGAGCTACAGCACATGCTGGGCAGGCTTGAGGCCAGGGTCCCCATGGCAGGAGAGAAGAAGAAGACTCGGCCCCTGGAGGGGCAGGATGGGCTTCCTGGATCTCATTTGCTCACAGCCAGGGCCCTGCCCCCACTCCCAAGTCGTCTATGGCGCCCCCAGGTCAGCCAGAATGGAGCAGCAGTTTTCACTGCACCAAGTCCACTTATGGCTTACAGGCAACTCCCAGACCCACCACAGCCCACCATCTTGGCCAGAAAGGAACCTACTCAGCCTCACCATTGCTTCTTTTCCTTCCACCCAGAACCCCGCTTCTCCTGGGCTGCAAGGAACCATCCCTGGGATGCCAACATCCAGCCACAGGGGTCTATCTCCCAGCAGCCAACCGCACCTCCATGGTTTGGCCCTCAGAAGGGCAGGTGGGGGTTTCCTGGATCCCAGTTGCTCACAGCCAGCCCAGCCTCCACCTCTAAAACCATCAGTCATGCCCTCAGGTTGGCCATAAAGGAGCTGCCAATTTCCACTTGGACTCAACTTTGCTTGTTTTCCTTTGACCCAGAACCCTCCTTCTTCTCCTGGGCTGCAAGTAGCCATCCCTAGGAAGCCAAGAGGCAGGCACAGGATTCTGCCTCCCAGCAGCCAACCACACCTCCCCAGGCTTTGCAGAATGAATGGTGGTGCTCTACTAACCCCACTTAGCCACAATGATGTGCATAATTTCTGTCTTGCCTTTCTCAGTTTGACTTTCCTCTTTTGCCCCATTCCTGCCTCACTTCCTCCTTTTGGAAGTCACGCAAAGAAGGCCAGCAGGAAGAGCCGGCGTCCACCTGCCAATCTCCAAGGGCAGAGGAGGCCAAGCCACAAGTCTCTGAAAGGTAACATGCCTAAATCCTCTAGGTTCTCCAGCCTGACACCAACGTGCTTTCTCCACTGCTGTCAGCACCTTCTGTCATGCAGGGGTTGGAGTTATCCCAGGGACAGGCCAGTGGCAAGAGGAGTGCCTTCCTGAACAGCAAGGGGATCTGGGAAAAGGAAACCAGCATGTTTCTGCCTGGCTTTGAATCAGGGACCTTTTGCGTGTTAGGCAAATGTGATAACCACTACACTACAAAAACTCCATCTGCTTGGCTGTTGCTCACCCTGCCACAGACCGATGGACAAACCTAGAGAAAGTGGTGGCAGCCCTTCAATAGGTCAGCTGGCAGAGCAGAGGACTGGAGCCGACACTCAGGAAGTCGTCCTTTCCTCGCCCTTGTGACTCCAGCTTGAGGGAGAGCTTCTTCTTCTTCTCCTTGCTGACAAAGAGCAAGAGAAGAATGAAAGGTCAGATGGGCCAACTCGGTGCAGAAGCTCATGCTGTCTTTTCCTGCTGCATAGCCTGAAATGAGGGACTCGTGGCAGTTAAAGGAACTGCTGCACCTTTCAGAAAACATCCCACCTGTGCACAAAGCTGGATAGAATAGCCTGCTAGTCTAGCACGCTCCCAGCTGAACTACTTCAGCAGCTGCTAGGTTTCTTTTTGGCTCATTAAACCACATCTTCAGTCACTGATGGCCAATGAGAGAGCGACATCGCTTGCTATTTTAGCACTTGAAAATGCCATTGGCCAATCTTTGGATCTCTTTAATGCTGCGCTTCAGTTCATGGGGGAAAGGTGAGAGAAGCCACCTTTCAAATAACTAAAGGCCTGGGGTTAACATCCTAATGCTGTCTCCTACTGTAACACTATTTAATCCTGGCCAGCCCTGTGCTGGTGACAGTTCCACTTCTAGATGTTAGTACGTTTCAGTTACCGTTAAAATTAAAAAGTTTCTATATGCTTAAAGAAAATGCATTTGTTTTATTTGCTTATGAATGGCATGAATAAATACAGGTTTACAGAACCTAGCCTGCAAATTTAGCATCTTATATGACAGAGAAAATCATGCATCGAAATTGTACATCAAAATCATGTACTGAGCTACAAATGCAATGAAAAATAAGATACTTAAAATTTTAACACATGGGGGGGGGCACCGAAGACACGTCTTGCCTGGGGTGCCACTTGGTCTAGGTCAGACCCTGCCAGGGAGAACAGGAATTAGTGTCACATGTCTATTTTCAGGCTGTAATCTGTGGGCACCCTGCTCTGCGGGAGGGATCGTGGTAGTCCAGACTCAGGGCTGGAACAGGCCCTGATTGAGGGGGTGGCTGCATGGTTTACAGCGCTCCGATGTCTCAGACAGTGTGTCTCTCCCAAAGCCTCAGATCTGCATCCCCAGAAGGCTCCTGCACTTCCTCCGCTCCTTTCACCTTTTACAGCAAGGAGCAGCAGCAAGGGTCAGGCATGAGCCATAGGCACTAGGTGGGAAGCAGAGGCTTCAGGAGCCCAGAGTGTTTGCCAGTCTGGGCATTTTGACTGAGACCTCAGGGACACATTGTGAGGCAGAATCCCAGGCACCTGTATGAAAGGAGCATAGGGACTTAAGAGCAGCCAGACTGGGTCAGACTGGGTCCATTTTGCCCAGTGTCCTGTCTTCCAATAGCAGCCAAAGCCAGGTGCCCCAGAGGGAATGAACAGAACAGGTAATCATCAAGTGATCTATCCCCTGTTACCCGCTCCCAGCAAACAGAGACTAGGGATACCTTCCCTCCTTTTTGCCGGCCGCTGCACATTGAGTGGATGTTTGCAGAGAACTATCCACAGTGACTCCAAGATCTCTCACTTGAGTTGCAATAGCTATTTTACATCCCATCTTTTTATATGTAGAGTTGGGATTATGTTTGCCAATGTGCATCACATTGCATTTATCAACATTGAATTTCATCTGCCATTTTGTTGCCCTTTCACCCAGTTTTGTGAAATCTCTTTTTAGCTCCTCACAGGCTGCTTCTCCCTTAACTATCCTCTGTAGTTTGGGATCATTTGCAAAATTTGTCACCTCTCTGTTTAGCAGATCGTTTATCAATATGTTGAATAGTCCCAGTACAGACACCACTAGTTACCTGTTTGCATCCTGAAAACTGACCATTTAGTCCTACCCTTTGTTTCCTAGCTTTTAACCAGTTATTGATCCAGGTGAGGACCTTCCAGAGGTGAAAGTAAGCCGGTCCGGTCCGGTATGAGGTACCGGCAAGAGCGGGTACGCTGTGCTAGCCCGGCCCAGCTTCCCCAAGCTGGTGATTTAAAGGACCCAGGGCTCCATGCAGAGGCCAGAGCCCCAGGCCCTTTAAATCGCTGCCTGAGCCCCCCTGCCGGAGCCTTGGGGAGCAAATCACTGCCGTGGAATGCTGCTCTCTCCCGCGCCACGAACACAGAGCAGGGGCGACGGGAGCTTCCTTACAGTGTGGGGGGGGAACTGTTGTCTGAACTGTGGTGCTCCCATGACACCCCTTCCCCAGGGATCCACATTCACACAACCCCTAGCCCGAGGCCACACCCACAGAACGCCTCTTCCCCCCAAGACTCAACCCTTCCCCCCACTCCATCATTTGTCCTAACAGCAAGTAAAGAGTGGTGGGGCCATGGCCCTCTAACCCCCTGTTCCAGCACCCCTGACACAGAGCTAAGCAGGCAGCAGTGTGTGTGTGTCACAGAGGCTGCTGTGCTGAGCTGAGCCAGTGAGGGAAACAGTGGCTGATGTTGGGGCTGTCCCCTTCCCCCTGCCTCGGGACTGGTTGCTTGCAGCAGCTGTCTGAACTTAGACACAGTGTGCCCACACAATCCCTCTCCCCACACACACACAAACACACTCTCTATCCCACCAGGCACATTGTAGTTGAAAAGCAGCTGGCAATCTAGTAGGATTCCCATGGAACAATGGGATAGAGAAACCTGCATCATGTGATGCTGTACCAGCCCATGAGGCTTTGCAAACCCTTCCCAAAGCACCCACAACCAGTTGCACAGCTACCCACAATACACTGCTCTCTACAATGCACTGCTCTCTGTGGCCATCCAAGAGTCTAGCCTGGATGTGCTCTGGTGACACAAGGGGCATAGTGTGGACGTGCAACAGTTGTTTAATGGAAACAGTCTAAAGCCACATTACCCAATAGTGCAGAGATAGCTGGGAGAGTGAGACAAGACCCAGCTCTGTTGAAACTGAAGAACCACAACTTCCTCCGTAGTTGGCAGAATTTGAACCTGTTCAGGGAGACCCCAATGGATTTCTAGCCCATCACCTTAACCACTCAGCCACAACTACTTGCTTCAGATGGGTCTCTCACTACACTCCAGTTCTGTTCTCACTGAGTGATCAATTCCAATTGTTCCCTCAGACCAGCTTCCACAACACACACACTGCTGTGCCATTGTGTAAGTGTGTCCCTGGCTGAACTGCAAGAATTTCTGCTCATTTCCCTTCTGGCTGGAGCATGAGGAGAGTGTGTTTGTGGTCTATGACGTTCCTGTAGATTGTTGTCCATTTCCTGCCTTGATCATTCAGACAGTTCCTTTACCATCATATCCCCAGCACATCAGAGATTGCAATAGCAGGGGGCAGATTTTCTCTGGGGCACTGAGCTTTGCCAGGGGGTTGGTGGTTCCTTTCCTTCGTCACCCTGGCGTAAACTCAGTTTTTATTCCATCCTTGATGTTTCAAGGAATAACAAGAGATGACCAAGGAAAGAGGTGGACAGGGCGGGTCTCAGGTGAGGGGGAGAGGTGTGAGTGCTGGGCAGGGTGAGTCTCAGGGGAAGGGCAGAGAGGTGAGGGCAGCAGGCAGACCTTGGGGGCGGGGGTGGAGAGACACAAGGAGGCCTTCTGGGAGGAGAGGAGCAAGCAAAAGGTGGACCAGCAGGCCTCAGCCAAAGAGAAAGAGCAGGAGTGGGGAAGTGGCCAAATGGGAGTGAGAGCAGAGCACAGGTGGGGCTTCAGAGGGAGGAGAATGAGTCAAGGGGGTGGAGTGAACAGAACTGCCCAGAGGATTCAGGAGGCCTGAGGCAAAACAATTTTGGGTGCCCCTTCCATAAAAAAAGTTGCAATACTATAGAATATTATATTCTCATGGGATCCCTGCAGGGCCTGGGGTAAATTGCCCCACTTGACCCCCCTTCTGGGTGACCGTGCCCTCAGCCTCTCCTCGTAAGTCCACTGACCCCTAATCATTTTTGTTGCCCTCCCCTAGACTCTCTCCAATTTGTTTCTGTAGTGGGAGGGCAAAAACTGGACACAATACTCCAGATGTGGCCTCACCAGTGCTGAATAGAGGGGAATAATCACTTCTCTCGATCTGCTGGAAATGCTCCTACTAATCCAGCCCAATACGACCAGTTACCCATATTGAATGCAGACCCAGCAATATTTTATAAATTGGTTACTGTCCATTCAGGAGGTTCTTTCCTACCTATTCATAAAGAATGATGATGCTCTAAGCAGAGGGGAGAGAGCTGTCCCGTCCGTGTAGTTAATCCATCTCCCCGAGAGGTCGTAGCTATGTCATTGGGGGAAGCTATGTGGGTGGGTGTGCAAGCTGTGGTGTCTCCATATATCTATAAGTTTAATCAAACCCCATTTTTAAAAGCACTGTGGTCTGGGAAGAGTACAGGAGATGTCTGAGGCAGGGCCTGTCCTTCAAAATCTTTAAGATCACTGATTTACCTCCCCAGCAGCCATGGGGGTGTAACTCAGTAGTAGAGTATTTGACTGAAAATCAAAGGGGTCTTGGTTCAAGTCCCTTTGCCACCTTATAAACTTCTTCCTTCAACAAAAATAATTGCATTTCCATTATGTTGAGGAGTTCCATTGAATAGGGATCCCTGAAATGAATGGAAACACTCAATATTTTCCTGTGCAAATGCATAAAACCTAGCAAACATGTGACTCCACTGAAATCAGTTCCAATCCTCTAAAGGATTAAAGAATCCTTACTGAGGTTGCAGGAAAAAACCATCCCAATGTGTAGAAAAATAGTATATATGGCAGGCGACCAGCTTGGCTTAACAGTGAAATCCTTGATGATCTTAAACGCAAAAAAGAAGCTTCCAAGAAGTGGAAGATTGGACAAATGACCAAGGAGGAGTATAAAAATATTGCTCAGGCATCCAGGAGTGAAATCAGGAAGGCCAAATCACACTCGGAGTTGCAGCTAGCAAGAGATGTTAAGAGTAACAAGAAGGCTTTCTTCAGGTATGTTAGTAAGATGAAGAAAGTCAAGGAAAGTGTGGGCCCCTTACTGAATGAGCGAGGTAACTTAGTGGGCAGAGGATGTGGAAAAAGCTTTTTTTGCCTCCGTCTTCACAAACAAGGTCAGCTCCCAGACTGCTGCAATGGGCAGCACAGCATGGGGAGAAGGTGACCAGCCCTCTGTGGAGAAAGAAGTGGCTCGGGACTATTTAGAAAAACTGGAGACGAGCACGTGTCCATGGGGCCGGATGCACTGCATCCGAGGGTGCTAAAGGAGTTGGCGGATGTGATTGCAGAGCCATTGGCCATTATCTTTGAAAACTCATGGTGATCAGGGGTGGTCCCGGATGACTGGAAAAAGGCTACTGTAGTGCCCATCTGTAAAAAGGGAAGAAGGAGGATCCAGGGAACTACAGACCAGTCAGTCTCACCTCAGTCCCTGGAAAAATCATGGAGCAGGTCCTCAAGGAATCAATTCTGAAGCACTTAGGGGAGAGGAAAGTGATCAGGAACAGTCAGCATGGATTCACCAAGGGCAAGTCATTCCTGACTAACCTAATTACCTTCTATGAGGAGATAACTGGCTCTGTGGATGAGGGGAAAGCAGTGCATGTGTTATTCCTTGACTTTAGCAAAGCTTTTGATATAGTCTCCCATAGTATTCTTGCCAGCAAGTTAAAGAAGTGTGGGCTGGATGAATGGACTGTAAGGTGGATAGAAAGCTGGCTAGATCGTCAGGCTCAATGGGTAGTGATCAACGGCTCCATGTCTAGTTGGCAGCCGGTTTCAAGCGCAGTGCCCCAAGGGTCGGTCCTGCGGCTGGTTTTGTTCAATATCTTCATTGATGATCTGGAGGATGGTGCGGATTGCACCCTCAACAAGTTTGCAGATGACCCTAAACTGGGAGGAGTGGTTGATACACTGGAGGGTAGGGATAGGATACAGAGGGACCTAGACAAATTAGAGAACTGGGCCAAAAGAAACCTGATGAGGTTCAACAAGGACAAGTACTGAGTCCTGCACTTAGGACGGAAGAATCCCATTCACTGTTACAGACTAGGGACCGAATGGCTAGGAAGCAGTTCTGCAGAAAAGTACCTAGGGGTTACACTAGACGAGAAGCTGGCTATGAGTCAACAGTGTGCCCTTGTTGCCCAGAAGGCTAACGGCATTCTGGGCTGTATAAGTAGGGGCATTGCCAGCAGATCGATGGATGTGATCATTCCTCTCTATTCGGCATTGGTGAAGCCTCATCTGGTGTACTGTGTCCACTTTGGGGCCCGACACTACAAGAAGGATGTGGAAAAATTGGAAACAGTCCAGCAGAGAGAAACAAAAATGATCAGGGGTCTGAAGCGCATGGCTAATGAGGAAAGGCTAAGGGAACTGGGCTTGTTTAGTCTGAAGAAGAGAAGACTGAGGGGGGATTTGATAGCTGCTTTTAAGTACCTGAAAGGGGGTTCCAAAGAGGATGGAACTAGACTGTTCTCAGTGGTAGCAGATGAGAGAACAAGGAGTAAGGGTCTCAAGTTGCAGTGGGGGAGGTTTAAGCTGGATATTAGAAAAAAACTTTTTCACTAGGAGGGTGGTGAAGCACTGGAATGGGATGGCTAGGGAGGTGGTGGAATCTCCTTCCTTAGAGGTTTTTAAGGGCAGGCTTGACAAAGCCCTGGCTGGGATGATTTAGTTGGGGATTGGTCCTGCATTGAGCAGTGGATTGGACTAGATGACTTCCTGAGGTCCCTTCCAACCTTAATATTCTATGATTATATGATTAGATGCTCTAATGGTCTCTTCTGGCCATAAAGTCGACTAATTTCTGAAAAATGGAGCGTAGCATTGGGAGCAGCATCTGATGTTTTACTGTCTAGCCAGCTTGCTGCCTAGAACGAACTCTCCTTGAGTGGGGTGATCCACAGGGAGTAGCTCAAACCTCCAAAGTGCCTGGCCTGGGGTAGGACATTAGCACAGCAAGGGAGGGTTGTGGCAGTGACATCACAAAGGCCTTTTGCAGGACCTCGGACTATTGGTCTAAGGTGGTGGGGAGGTGGTGACCTCACAGAGAGATGCTGACATCAGCCAGGCAGGACAGGGGCGAGGGGCCAGGGAAATCTCAGAGACCCCTGCGGCTTTGCGTCAGCAAGTCTCCTTGTCCAGGTCTCTCCTTGAGGACTGATAAAGTATTCGGGTTCACAGATGTGAGCACCAGGAGGAACCTCTTTCGAGTTTTCTCCTTCCCTTGTAGTGATTTTACTAGAAAACAGCCGTCCCTGTTTAGAAGGTAAGAGCCTCCTGGAGGTTTGAAACCTGTTCAGTCTGATCCATCTGGTGAGAGTTGAATTCTAGACATGGAAAACACGAGATTAAGGAGGCAGAATTTTATTGCGCACCTGGGATTTTGTCCCTTAGAATCAGTGCGGACATAAGGTTTTGTTCTTTTTGTTTCAGCTTTTCCTCCATCCATCATTCCCTCCTTTCTCTTCTTTTCTTGCTTCTTATCTCCTTTTTCCTATTCCCCTCTCAACACCAACAGGTGTGCTTCTGTGTGTGTGTGTGTACGTGTTGCGGGGGAGTGCTCTGCAGCTCCCACTGTGAGAGATCCAACCAAAAATGTGGGACTGAAATAGTGCTTGGGCAGTGATCCCCAGCAGTCACCTGGGCCATCTTTTGGGCTCTCTGGTAAGAATCCTCAGCCTCCCATCCTCAGTCTCTATCCTGATTGGCTGAGCAGGGGGTTATTGACAAGGAGGAGACTCAGGTCCATGTTGTTCTCTTTTAAGAACAAGGAAATAAGTCAGAACCAGTTCTATGTTTGACATATTTTGTTGCTTCTCTGCATTAATTGTCACTGAGCAGTTGATGATTCTCTCTAATATTGCAGTTCTCCTCAAATACTTGCTGAATAATTACTGTGCACTGTTGTTGGTCTGGAGCTCATCTGAGAGCACATTATTCAGGTCATTCAATGTCTGAAACTCAAAATCTGATGGTTGGTTTGAAAATCAGGGCTCTTGGGTCCTATTCCCAACTCTGCCACTGCCTGGCTGTGTGACCTAAGACAAGTCAGTTCTCCTTTCTCAGCCTTAGCTTCTCCCTCTTTCAAGTAGAGATAATAATGATCCACTCTTACCTACCTCATGGTGGGTGGAGGATGGGGATCCATTGGAGAGTGTCACTAAGAGAAGTGCATAATATGAAGTTTCCCATCATGTTTACTCAGAGCAGATTATGACATAATAGATTAGCTGAAACAGTCTTTTTTATTTGTATTTTTTTTTTTTTGGAATTGTTAAGAGCAGCAACGACTTAGCTCAGACTGAAGCATCTTATCTAATTTTCAAGATCTAAGTGTCTCCTCCTTGTTTGTGGTGACACAATTTAACACACTGTGGCAAACAGGAGATGCTTTTGTTTTGCAATAAAATCTTTTTGCAAAGAACTTCCATCTCACTTATAATTCAGAGAAAAAAACTGGTTTAGTCTGAATGGGATTTTCGGACAGAAACGGTTGGAATGAAATTTTAACACCATCTCAATTCCTGAGCTCTATCCCTGCCTCTGGGGGGATTTGTTGTCTGTTAGAACAGGAGTCTGACTGGCGGCTTCTCTTTCTGGCTCTGCCACCGCCTTGCTGTGTAGGCCCTTGGGTAGGTCACCTCCCTTCTCTTACCTCAGGCTCCTCCCATTTGTCCAATGGGAACAGGGACAGTTCTCGAATTCTGGGCAGTTGTGAGCCTGAGTGAGAAAAGGGGTGTTGAAGCCCTCTGTGAAGAAGAAAGGGGAGTTTCACGGTGTTTTTGCACCAAGGAATTCTAAAGTTTGCTAAAGTGTCTAGTCTGTGGAAACAAGAAATTGACGGGGCCAAAATTTTTTAACCGCTGCCTTTTTAAAGCCCTTTCAAGGATGTGAATCCCTATCTTTTAGGTACCTGGGGTTCTTTGCCAGCAGGAGAGAAGAGGTTCCTGCCTTCGTTTTTGTGGCCTTAACAAACCAGGTGTTGTGCCATAGTTCTCGTCTGAGACCCCTGCAAAAGAACATCTTCCCATCCATGAACAAGACATGTCCTATCTTTCAAAGGGGAACAAAGAGACCCCTGGGACTTACAGACTAGCTAGCCTGACTGCCATAGCTGGAGAGATACTGGAATACATTCTTAAACACTCAGTTTGTCAGCAGCACCTACAGGATAATTTGGTTCTTAGGACGAGTGAGCATGGATTTGTCAAGAACAAATCATTCCAAACCAATCCTCTTTCCTTCTTCGGCAGGGTTCCGGGCCTGGTGGAGGTGAGTAAACAGTAGATGGGATCTAGCTTGCAGTTACTAAGGCTTTTGACAGTGTCCCGTAGGACATTCTCACAAGCAAACGAGGGAAATGCAGTCCAGCTGCAATCAGTGTAATGTGGGTGCAGAGCTGGTTGAAAGCCCAGACTCCAGGAGCCCTTCTCCATATTTGGCTGTCCAATGCAGAGGGTGTGCCTAGTGGGTCTGGCAGGCATCAGTCCGGAGTCTGGTACTATTCAATATTTTCAAGAATGATTTGGAAAATGCAGTGGAGATCATGCTTCTAAAATTTGCAACTGACACCAATCACTTTGGAGCACAGGATTGAAATTCAAAACGTCCTTAACAAATTGGAGACTTGGTCTTCTTGAGCCAAACTCCATGGCTGGGCCCCTCTCTCTATACTGGGCTGAAGTGAAACCCCAGAGTAAAACACTCCTCCTGGGCAGTGCACTCTGACCTTGAATGGTCAGATGCTGCTTAGCACTGTCAGAACAACTTTTGCTGGGAGATTCTCCCAGCACTTTCCAATTGTGGGAAAGTATGAAATCCCCATTTAACTGCTGGGGACAGAGCCCTAGAGGGGGGAGCAACTTGCCCAAAGTCCCCCAGGAGAAGGAAAAGAACCAGCAGTGGAACCAATAGGAAACCCAGCAATGGAACTCAGGAGTCCTGGGGGTGTGCTATGGTGACCAGATGTCCTTATTTTATAGGGACAGTCCGAATTTTGGGGTCTTTTTCTTATCTAGGATTCTATTACCTCCCACCCGCTGTCCCGATTTTTCACACTTGCTGTCTGTTCACCCTAGAGTGTGCACATGTGTGGGTCCCAGCTTCTCCCTGCCCCCCTCATTGAAGCAGAAGTGCAGGGTTACTGCCCTGGGTACTGCAGGGCACCGGTGGACATGGGGCTGGCTGGAGGTAGGGTCTGGCTGTAGGCAGGGTAAGGGGTGTGGGGCTGGCTGGCTTCAGGCTGGGGGGTGCATTGGGTTGGCTGGAGACAGGGCAGGGGATGCAGGGCTGGCTGCAGACAGGGGGTGCAGGGCTGGTGCAGGCTGGGTGTGTGTGGGGGCTGGTTGGCTTTGGGCAGGACCACAGGGGTGTGTGGCAGGAGATGGCTGGAGACAGGGCAGGGGGTTTGTCAGGGGCTTTGCTGCAGGGCTGGCTGCAGGTAGGGCAGGGAGTATGCGGCTGGTGTGGGCAGGGCAAAAGGTGCAGGGCTGTCTGGAGACAGAGGATGGCTTCTGGCAGGGCAGGGCAGGGAGTGCAGGGCTGGCTGCAGGCAGGGCATGGGGCAGGGCCGGTGCAAGGATGTTTCACTCCCTAGGCGAAACTTCCACCTTGCACCCTCCTCCTCACACCCCCACCCTGAGGTGCCCCACCCGTGGCAGCTCGTCCCCTCCACCCTGAGGCTCCCCTCTTGTGGCAACTCCCCCGCTCTGCCCTGCGGTACCCCCCCTCGCCCCAGCTCACCCCTGCTCCGAGCACGAGCACCCTGAGCACACCGTGGTCGCTTCACTTCTCCTGCCTCCCAAGCTTGTGGCGCCTAAGCCTGCCAGGAAGTCAAGCACCCTCTTCTGAGCCACAGCAGCCCTGACAGTTGACAATAGAGGCACCTTAGCTCCTGAGTTCCTTCAATGTGTCCCCCTCCGGGGTCCAGCTCCGATCACCAGTTACTCGGGATATGTCTATACCACCTGCCGAATCGGTGGGCAGCGATCGATCCAGCGGGGGTCGATATATCGTGTCTAGTGTAGATGCAACACATCGAGTGCTCTCCCCTCGACTGCTGTACTCCAGCTCGGTGAGAGACACAGGCAGAGTCTACGGGGAGCTGCAGTAGTCGACTCACCGCGACTGTGACATTAGAAGTGTAATATAATATCTCATTGAAAGGTGACAGGGCCAGAAAGAGTTAATTAACTCACCTCACCGACTGATCTGACCCATGGGTGAACCTTAAGAACTGGTTAGCAAGTTATGTAAATGAACAGAGCTTTGAAATGCAAGTCTGCATTGTTAGAGGTAGAAGGGGAGATGTTTGCTCAGGTCTTGTGATGTCAGCAAACAAGTCTTGTCTATTGCTACAGTTTTAATTCAAAGAGCAAAAAAGGAATATTAACATTAATGATGAT